>NC_053491.1:185809388-186101888 GCF_905171775.1 Rana temporaria
TTTTCTTATACTTACTTTCTTTTTTCTTCTTTTCCTTATTTCTCTTTTTTATTACCATTTCATAAGGTACCCAGCAGCTACAGGTGATATGGAATACATATACTTTATTCAAATGTTTAACACACCAGAGAACTCGGACACAAATAGACCTAATTTTGTTTCAGGTATTGATAATGATCCTCCAAATATTAATGCAAGCTATAAATTTGATAAATAGGGAACTTATCTAACATTAATTTTACCATCTGTATGCTATATTAATACAATGCCGTAACCTGTTTCTTTATTTTACACAACTACTAAAATACCTTTTAATTAATAGATTATGCTTGCTATGTTGATCTTTCAATAAAAACTTTTGAACGAGAAAAAAAAAAAGAAGCGCGACTCGCTTTACTTCCTGTTTCCCTTAGTATGAATGCCGGTGCTTTGCCATGGAATGAGATGGTCCGCCTCCATCACATCCTATTGGCTCACTCCTGTCACGTGACATATTTAAACGTCAAGTATTGACGCAAACATCAGACTCAGCTTGGCTATCATAGGGAGAGGATCTCCTCTCCCTGTGATAGATGAAGCTGCACGGAGCTGGTGCACGAAGCTCACATGGCCTCTGTGGCCCGATTCCGAGAGCGGAATCGATGTACTCCTTCATTACTTACCCGCATGCGCAGGTTTACGCTACTAACGTAGCCTACGCTAGGTCCCGTTCCCTGAGCCTTAACGGGGGACGGGGAGTAGAGCTGCGGGCGCGGGGTGTAGTTGCGGGGTGTAATGAAGGAGAACATCGATTCCGCTCTCGGAATCGGGCCACAGAGGCCATGTGAGCTCCGTGCACCAGCTCCTTGCAGCTTCAGCTATCACAGGGAGAGGAGATCCTCTCCCTATGATAGCCTAGCTGAGACTGATGTTTGCGTCAATACTTGACGTTTAAATATGTCACGTGACAGGAGTGAGCCAATAGGATGTGATGGAGGCGGACCATCTCATTCCATGGCAAATCTAATTTCGTGGCAATGCACCGGCGCCTGCACCTGGCTGACTGGATAGGTAAGTGTCCTTATAAGCAGCTGACTTGTTCATTTTTTTTTTTTTTTCTCAGGCGGAACTCCGCTTTAAAGGCATGGTAAAGGCAGAAGGTTTTTTTATCTTCATGCATTCTATAAAATTTATAAAAAAAACCTGTGTGTAGCAGCCTCCCCAGCACCCCCTAATTACTTATTTGAGCCCCCTCTCTTTCCAACAATGTTCACAAGTGTCTTGGTTGTCCAGCAGCGCTATTGGTTCCACTGCTGTCAATCAGCCCTGGTTGAACACTGACTGCGGGAATTGATTCAACTCGCACAATTTCATTCCTGCATGTCATTCCCGACTTCAGGGGCTATTTCAGAAACATCTGTGCTGGTTTCTGCACAGATGTCATTGGAAGTTGCGCCCCGAAATCGCCAAAAGCAGTACTACTTTTGGGAATCAATGCGGCGCTGCAAATGCGGCATTGCACCGATTAGGACAGTGCCATTGCCACTGATTTGGCATGCGATTTGACATGTCAAATCGCATCAATGTGAACCAGGGATCAAAGTAAGTCGGCAAATCGGGGGACAGAGGGGATTGGGCCAGGTAATAGCTCCGTGTCTGAATGGACACACGGAGCTGTGACTCAGCTTGGGTGCCCCCATACCAAGCTGCTTGCTGTGGGGGCACTTGACAGGGGGGAGATGTCAGGAGCAGGGAAGAGGGACTCGAGAAGAGGAGGATCCAGGCTGCTCTGTGCAAAACCACTGCACAAAGGCAAGTATAACGTGTTGTGTTTTTTTTTTTTTTAATGAGACTTTACAATCACTTTTATTTTTTTTTTCAAATATTTAGTGCACACATGCACAATAAATGGGGGGGGGGGGGGGTTTAGTTATCTAGGAGACTAACTCAAACTGCACTACACTGGAATGTACTGCGGAGTGAGGTCTCAATAAGACATACAGGGGGATCAGAATATAAAGATCTGTATTTCTGTAGGACAGGGTGGAAATGCAAATCCCAGGGAAAAATGCCTCAGTGCTATGCAGGAAAAAGAGGGGGTACCAAAAAAGACCACCGAAATCCCTGCAATGGATACCCATGCCACTGGTGTGTGGGTATACGCACCCTCTTAGCATTAGAACCTCTGTCAGATTGTCTCTGCCAGGACACCCTTAATCTTGTTCCTGATGACCATTGTGGCTTCATGCAGGTATGCGGCCAAAAACGGAGTAAAAATTACAAATCAGACTTCGCACCCAATAAATTATTTTTGATCTTCTACCCTTCTGTTTACTGGAAAAATTAAAAGTTGTGGCTGGTTTAGCACTTTATTCTCTAAACCATCATGGTGCAAGGGCCTCCAAACATTTTAAAGAAAGGGCCAACTTACTGTCCTTCAGACTTCAGAGGGGGCCGGACTGTGCCCAGTGGGCATAAACCATGTCTGATCTTTGGTATTAGAGGGAGAAATAATTGGAGTCAGTGGGAGGAATAGTGCCCCATTATTGTTGGTGGAAAGAATTATGCCCCATCAATGGTGTCAGTGGAAGGAATAGTTTCCCATCGTTGGTATCAGTAGAAAAAATAGTGCCCCATTGCTGGCGTCCATGGCAGGAATTTTGTCTCAAGGGCCGAATAAAGGCAAGCAAAGGCTGCAGTTTGGAGACCACTGGCATAATGAATATGCTGTTTAATATAAGTGGTTTTCATTTCTTTAATAATGTAATATTTTTCTGGGAATCGGGCGTATGATACATTTAGTCCATCCAGAGGCCACCAGAGCATTAGACAGCTCACGCCATACTTTCAATGATACATTAAGCAGGCACCAGATGCTGGGAAGCACAGTACTGTAACATGGGAGTAATTTAACAGAGTGAGATTTTAATACAACGTCTGTTCGCTGCTCCGCCTGGGATTAAAGTCTACTAACAAAGACAGCTCTCCTCCATTTGCAATTGTAAATCAAATGTATTTAAAGAAGACCTTGTGTCTAAACAAAAACCTTTCTATGCTTTCTAAAACTAGACCTAGCCACGCAAAGATCATGTAGCGATTCTCTGGTAAAGTGAAAGTAAGGGCAAAACCTAAGGCTCCATTCACACTGAAGCTGATAAACTGCAGTTTATTGGCGTTTTGACTTTTTTTTTTTTTTTTTTAAAGCCCATAAACTGAACTCTGTGTTAGCCTATGTGCACACCTGGGCGATTTTTAGGCTCCATGCACACTAAAGCTGATAAAAGCTATAAAAAAATGCCAGTAGCTTTGCAGGGAGCCTTTCAACGTTTTTTAGTGTTTTTGCAATAGGTTTTAATCAGCGTTTTTCAGTGTAGCTTTTTTTTTTTTTTTTCTTTTTATGGATTAAAAAAAACGCAAAAAAACGCTACCACTAGCGTTTTTGAGCGTTTTTAGCTTTTTTCCCCGCCAAAAAAAAGCATTTTGAACGCAAATTTCGGGCCTTCAGAAAAAAGCCAATAACCTCCAAAGCTTGTTAACACTAAAAAACGCCCAGGTGTGCATGGGCACATAGGCTAACATAGAGTTCAGTTTATGGGCTTTAAAAAAAAAAAAGCCAAAACGCCAATAAACTGCAGTTTATCAGCTTCAGTGTGCACGGAGCCTTCGTGTTAATGAACTTTGGAGTTTATTGGCTTTTTTCTGAACGCCCGAAATTTGCGCTCAAAGTGCCGTTTTTCGGCGGGTAAAAACACAAAACGCCGAAAAACAACAGGCTAGATAGATTAGGCTTAGAATGTGGCTGAGAGTAGGTTTAGAGTTAGTTGGGTTTTGCCTTTACTTCTACTTTAATGCTGTTGAGCAGGTATGTCAGCTTGTAGACACCGTACATGTAACAGATTGTGATTTGATTGGTATGGGTGATTGCAGAATTATTTATCATCAATTAAAATATTGAACGATGCAACAATGATCTCTCAGTTTATAAATGTGTATGCTTTTAATTAAACAGTTTATCATTAGGAATTGGGATTGGTTTGGATTTACCTTCACTTCCTTTCCCATAGCCAAAACAGGAAGTAAAAGGAAATCCCTGAAAATTAAGGGAATCTATTGTGGCCCCCAAGGTCACCAGAACTAGTGGACGATTGCCGCGCTATTCCTTTTTTTGGGACAGCCCAAAATTTGAGATTTTTTTTTTTTTTTTTTTTACTTTCACTTTCAATGACACTAGTAAACATGACCTAATAGAGTGACTCTTCCTAATGGGAACACCGACAGCAATAAAAACCTGATGGTGTTCTAATCCCTCTCCATTCTATCCAAAAAAAGTTTTGCTTTTAGTAATACTTTAAATAAAAGAGCTCCATGTTTAAAGAATAAGTTCACTTTTTCCCTAAAAAATTATAAATTCACCTTTTTTTTTTTGCAGTCAAAAAAAGATGCATTTATTTCGTTTTTGTTAAAGCGGAGGTTCACCCTAAAAAAAATATCTACTATCCCATCCAACATACTTGCGTCAGCTACAGTATGTATTATTATTATTTTTTTTTTTCCGCTGTACTTGCCGTTTAATCGTTGATTTTCTTTTCTTCTTCCCGCGGGTGAATAGGCGTTCCTATGAAGGGGCGTAGATGATTGACGCGCGGCTACAGCGCGTCACGCTTTCCGAAAATAGCCGGACTAGGACTCGGCTCTTCAGGGCGCTATACGGCGCCTGCACACAGACTAGGAGCTGACTGCGCAGGCGCCATATATAGCCGAGTCCTAGGTCAGCTATTTTTGGAAAGCGTGACGCGCTGTAGCCGCACGTCAATCATCTACGCCCCTTAATAGGAACGCCTATTCCCAGCGGGAAGAAGAAAAGAAAATCAACGATTAAACGGTAAGTACAGCAAAAAAAAACAAAAGCATACTGTAGCTGACGCAAGTATGCTGGATGGGATGATAGATAATTTTTTTAGGGTGAACCTCCGCTTTAAGGGCCTGTAATACATTACACCCATGATTGTCAGATCGAGGGTGTAATGCCACGGTCCTGCAGGCTGCCTGTGTAGCTGTCTGCCCGTACCTCCGACATGCAATGGCGTAGCGTGGGGGGGGTGGTAGTTCATTGAGAACTGACAGCTGTAAAGTAGGGATGAGCTTCCTGTTCGAGTTGAACATCGTATGTTCAACTGTTCATCGAATAACAAACGTTATGGGCCGTTCGTGCCAAATTCGAGTGGCGTGTCACGGCCCATAATTCACTGCGGCATCGCAGTGCATTGCTGGCTGATGATTGGCCAAGCATGCACTATGACCCGCATGCTTGGCCAATCACAGCTTGCAAAAAAACGGAGAGACATAATTGGCCACGCCCCACACTATATAAGGCCGCCTCCCTGGCAGCCACGTGTAGTGTGTTGCGGTGGTTTACAGAGACGAGAGAGACCGAGAGTGTAATTTTTTGCAGTTCGATAGAGCAGGCTAGTCAGAGTTACAGTGTGTAGAGGATACATTTGCATCCCAGGTGTTGTGTGTGTGTGTGTGTGTATGTGTGTGTGTGTATATATATATATATATATATATATATATATATATATATATATATATATATATATATATATATATATATATTGTATACACTGTATTGAGTTTAGCTAGATACGCTCTTCCTAATATACTGACAGGCAGGCAGGTGATTGTGCTAGCTGCAGTATTTTCAAGTGGTGTACTGTCTGTGTCCTCTGCAGTGTGCACCTAAAGCTGGTGTTTCTCATATTAGAGGCAGGGATCTGCTCATATTAATACCACAGACAGGGGATCATTCTGCAAGTACTTTCACGTGGTGTACTGTGTGTGTCCTCTGTACAGTGTGCACCTAAACGACAACAGGAAGTGAGAGGAAATCTACCCCTAGGAAGGGAAATTCTCTTCTGAAAGATGTGTCTCCTGTCCACTGATGCTTTATCACCAATCCTTGTTTCACAAAAAAAAAAACATTTTCAAAAATAAAAATTGTCATTGGGACAGAAAGTGAGGTGCAATCTTCTGAACAACAGATGCCCACAGACAGCAACAAATGTAACACGGGTGATAACCCTTCTCTATGTTTTCCGAAAAGCTTAAAAATAGATTTTTTGACTGGAGCTACACTTTAACAAAGTACCAGTTCAAAATTGCAAACAGATTCTACTTAACAACAAACCTACAGTCCCTGTCTTGTTTGCACCGCCTGTATACTGCTGTTCAAAGTATATAGGGCCAAAGGGGTTGGTAATGACCTGGGGGGAGGGGGGGAAATTATTTTTCTTAATGATTTTCATCCATATTGCAGTTTTAAATGACTTTTTTCTTTATAGTAATGTCATTTTGTGCAGGGACAGTTCTAAACATGTGCCACGTCACAGGCATACTATAGACACCCAGCAGGTACAATATTTAAAGGAATTAAAAAAAAAAAAATGTTTCCACTTTAAGCATCATTAAAATCACTGCTCCTGAAAAAAACTTTAGTTTTTAAAACTTTTTATTGCATTGATACATGTTCCCTGGGGCAAGACCCGGGTCCCCAAACCCGTTTTACAACAATAACTTGCATATTAGGCTTTAAATTAGCACTTTTGAATTCGAACGTTCGAGTGCCCTAGACTTCAATGGGGTTCTAAAGTTTGCGCGAACGTTCGGTCCGTTCGAAGGTTCTGGTGCGAACCGAACGGGGGGGTGTTTGGCTCATCCCTACTGCAAAGGCAGAACACACTGAATTGATGACGTGGCCGAGCGATCAGATGCAGTCTCTGTTACAAATAAATACACGCTATGCAAGACAATAGCACAGGAATACAATTTTAGGACACTGTGCATTCTGTAATCTGTTAAATTAACATTGTAATCCTCACGTAACTGGTTTGCCAACTTATTGTTCAATACAATGCTTTGTTTAGAACACGGTGTCTGAGCTTCATTATGAACGGCTAATTTGTTATATACACCTTCGTTACCCAGGTAATTTTATTGCTCTCTTTATCATTGTATCACATGTGCAGACAGTGCTATTTAATTAAAGCAATTGCTAATGGAACCAAATTGTACCATTCATTGGAAAATTGGCATGGGAATAGGTGACTTGGCCTTAAAGACAATGCCAGATGGGGTGATAGAACTGCACAGCAGCATTAACAGTGACTTGGGAACTGGCTGCCATCCAGATACTAGCCTGGAAGTGACCTCTAGCATCCAGGACGGGCTGCAGATATGTAACGTTAAATGAGGATAATCTTATCAATTCACTGTGACCAGTTCTTATGAATTCTGTTCAGTTGTGAAGAAGTCTAAATGTATGACCGAAAAATAACCGTCTTATGTCATCCACTACAACGTTGATCTTTAAGTTGGTGATCTAGATAAATGGTTGTTGGAACATCTTCTAACTGTTTTATAAGCAATTGATGTACTGTATAATGTTAGGCTTCATGTACACTAAGCCGCTTCTGGCAGCTACTATACTTGAGCTTTGGAGCTTTTGACTTTTTTTTTTGCCAAAGCTTTTAAACACTCCATAAAAGCCTATGTTTCAATGTACATACAGTATATCACAAAAGTGAGCACCCCCTTACATTTTTGGAAATATTTTATTATATCTTTTTATGATAACACTGAAAAAATTACACTTTGCTACAATGTAATGTAGAGTAGGGCCGAAACAACTAATCGATTATGAAATTAATCGATTACAATTTTCATAATCGATTAATCAGCCAGTAACCTAATGGGGTTAAAAAAAAAAAAAAAAAAATGAGCCCTTTATAGTACAAAAAAGCAAATGGCTACTGTAAATATTACATTCACTGTCCCACAGTAAAAAAATGAACCCCTTACAGTAGCGATTATTTGCTCTTTTTGTACTTATTTTTGTTTTTTTAACCCCCCATTATGTTACTAAACATCTCCGGCCTGGGTCACACCTCTGTTTTTTGGTGCTTTTTGCAGAAACACACTACAGTTCATTTACATGTTTTCCTATGGGACACGTTCACATCCATGATTTTTTTTCTGCTGCTGCGTATTTGGAAAGGGCAAGGACTTTTTAACGCAAAATGGTGCTATTTTTAATTTTTTTGGTTCAATATACTTCAATGGAGAAGCTGCAGAAAAGCATGTTATGTGTTTTTGCGGCAATTTGTGTTTTGTAATCTGCCCAACAACAAATTGGCCCAAAATAGCCTTTTTTTTAAGGCTATTATCCGATTAATCGAAACAATAATCGGCCAACTAATTGATTATGAAAATAATCGTTAGTTGCAGCCCTAAAGTAGTGAGTGTATAGCAGTGTAAATTTGCTGTCCCCTCAAAATAACTCAACACACAGCCATTAATGTCTAAACTGCTGTCAACAAAAGTGAGTACACTAAGTGAAAAACTTGCACCGTTTAGGAGATATTCAGAGGGCATGCAGCCGATGACATCATCAGTGCATGTGCTCTGAAGGTTCAGCTTACAGTGCCTGGTTCTTTAGAGCCCATGCCGAAAAAGGCAGCTCCCACACGCATGCGCGAGAGTGACCTCATCGTGCCCCCTGCCACTCATGTAGTCGGAGACTGCAATCCTGAAAGGAAGACCGGGTGAAGATGTCCGCCGTCTCAGCGCTGACATTGCGGTGCTGGAATGCTTCATTCGAAGGCAAGTCTCTCAATGTGCTAGTATGCGATGCAGCACATTATGACATTGCTGTGACGGATCGGGAGAAGGGATGTAGCATTACATTACATTATCTCAGTGCCAGCATGTCCCAGGTCTCCAGTATCTTTTCTGGCCCATAGTCTGTCGGTAGGAGGCCAGCCCCCAGTCCCTTCCAAAACACACAGTGACTGACAGTGGGTTATGTCACAATTGCCTTGCAGGATTTTTGTTTTTGTTTTTACCATCACTGGTTTACAACCACTTTAATAACACATTGAGGTTGATTTACTAAAGGAAAATCTACTGTACACTACAAATATTAATATCCAGTGTGCCAATACATAAAGTGCAAATGCCAAATATAGAATAAAGTGACTGTGAAAATACTATCTATAGTACGAGTAATGCCTCGTACAAACGATCAGAATTTCCGATGAAAAAATTCCGTTTGACTTTTTGCATCGGAAATTCCGACCGTGTGTATGCCCCATCTGACTTTTTCCAGCTCGTCGTACGTGTTGTACGTCACTGCGTTTTTTGACGGTCGGAATTTGGTGTGACTGTGTGTATGCAAGACAGCTTGAGTGGAATTCTGTCGGAAAAATCCATCAGAGTTTATTTCCAACGGAAAACACGACCGTGTGTACAGGGCATTACTCTATAACAACCTATATATTATCAAAAGTCTAAATGCTTAATCAAGATACCTCCTCACACATGAGAATTGTTTTATTGGATCCTTAGGTTAGTGGATTGGTAGCTTGCAAGATTTTTTTTGTTGATTTAAAGGGGTTTAAGGGTTTGTTTTTTATTTTCTAAGTAGGTTCCTCTAAGCTAGTGCATTGTTGGTTCACTTACTTTTTCCTTCGATTTCATTTCTAAATGTTTTTTTTTTCTTTGTCTGAATTTCTCACTTCCTGTTTCTGTTCAGTAAGCTTGCCCCCATCATCCATTGGGGTTAGTCAGCCAGAACAGCTTACTGAGGAGGAACAGGAAGTGAAAAATTCAGACAAAGAAAAAAAAACATTTAGAAGGGAAATCGAAGGAAAAGGTAAGTGAACCAACAATGCACTATCTTAAAGGAACCTATTTAGAAAATACAAAACAAACCTTTATGACCCTTTTAAACTTTCTACTGCACAATACAAATGCATTGCAAATGCACTTGCTCTAGATCTGAGGGGTAGATCTGAAATGAGGGGAAGATCTGCTGATTTTATCATCCAATCCTGTGTAAGCTAAAATGCTGTTTTTTTTATTTTCCCTACATGTCCCCCCTCAGATCTACAGTGACTGCACTTCCAAGTGCACTTGTAGTGCACAATACCGAATTTCACCTTGTCAGAGGTGGAGTAGATTTCTATGAGCATGGTTTTAATCCCATACACTGAATAATAGAATAGGTCTGTTGGAAAATAAGCCAAAGAAATTAAAATTAGTTTTAAGCTATGTTCGTTTGTTCCCATGTTGTTAATTGCTAATGAGAGAAAATTTGTGCCTCACAGCTTCCAGGTTTTACTAAACCGGCCGAGATTCAAATCCTTAACCGCTTGCCGACTGCCTAACGCAGATATAGGTCGGCAGAATGGCACGGGAAGGCAGGCAGGCGCATTTATACGTTGCTTTGACTCCTGCCACCTAGCGGGCGAGCGTGCGCACGCCCACCGCGGTCTCTGTGACCGCGCCCATTTGACCCGCTGAAAACCGAGCGACCAGCGACATTCGGTCGCTCGCTTCTCAGTGTAGAGGCGCCGGGGGACAGGGCGCTTTAAATTTGTTTTAAATTTGTTTAACTGTATTTTATATGAAAATATATAATATATATATATTTTTTTTTTTACACAAACTTTATTGCTATCCCAAGGGATGAACAACATTCCTTTTGATTAGCATTGGCAGTGACAGGTTCTCTTCTATTAAACCCCAAATCTCTTCTCTTGCCTCCCATGTAGCCGATCAGACACAGATCGGTCTGATCGGCTACTTACCAGGCCACTGGAGGGCAGGTAAACAAAGGGGCGGAACTGGAAGTGATGAACTACTTGTCGCTCCCAGTTGCCAAGGTTACAGAGGAGAATGACGTCCCCTTCTCTCTCTCTCTCTCTCTCTCTCCTGGCCTCCGCGATGGGACCAAAGAGCCCGGGATGTGGGGGAACCCCCTTCGCCACCCGCAGAAGTGATTGAGTGGCTAATTAGCCTCTCGGATCACTTCTTCCTTGTTCAGAACCGCCGCCTGAAAAAATTGATACTGGGATGTCGTCTGTAGGTGCAGGCATCATCCCGGTATAACCACTGAAACCAGAGGATGTCCATGTAGGCCTTGCCGGCAGTTAGTGGTCATAGTGTATTTAGGCTTGATTCACACCAGTGATTTCAGCAGTGATTTCAGCTGTGTGATTTCAGCTATACAGATAGTATGACTGAATTCACATTGCATTCGGACCAAACTCACACATAACCCTTTTTTCGGTCCGCACCAGAATCGTATCGCATGTGTGTTCACACCCATGCGATCCGATTCATGTCCGGACTGACAGTTTGCACTGCTATATGCAAACTGATTTGGGAGCGTCATTAACTTTGTATTGACACTCCCAACAGTTTGCATAGTGCAGCGTGAACTGCCTTGCGAGTCAGGTGCGATGCGCATGGTTCCCGCATCCCACTAGTGTAAACCGAGCATTAAACTCAAATAATAAATCTCTTATTTAGCCTTGGTTTACACTGGGCTGCGAGAATGAAGTTGTGCGATTTTCAGTTGAACTCGCACGATTTCACTCCGCGTGTCAGTCCCAATTTCGTCAGGTTTCTGCACAGATGTCAATGTAAATCGCAGCTCGAAATCGCAAAAAGTAGTACAGAAAGTAGTATTTGAAATCGGTGCAGCGACACAGATGCGGCATCGCACCGATTTAGGATGATGCCATTGCCGGCAATTGTTGCCGATTTGACATGTCAAATCGCACCAGTGGGAACCAGGGCTAGCTCCCATTTTGTCTGTTAAATATCACATGGAGGCTAGGTTCACACTGCTGCGAATTCAAAATTGCGGTAAAATCGCGATTTTACCGCGATTTAGCGGCTACGATTTTGCCGCGATTTCGGCCGCGATTTAAGAGACATCTGTGCAGTGTTCAATGTAAATCGCGGCCCGAATTCGCAAAAAGTAGTACAGGAACTACTTTTTGAAATCGGTGCAGCGCCGCAGATGCGGCGTCACACCAATTAGGACAGTGCCATTGCCGGCAAATGCCGCCGATTTGAGATGCGATTTAACATGTGAAATCGCATCTCAAATCGTACCCAGTGTGAACCTGGGCTCAAGGAGTTATATGATACCGTTTCGACAAGGGGGGGGGGGGAAGCTGTTGATCCTTCCAGAAATCATGTGAGCTGATAACTTCCCGTGATCTTTGCCTATCTGTGTGGGCTACAAGACCCCTCCTTCTGTTGGAAATAGAAGGTGTCATGTAGTCGCACTACACTCCCTGTCATAGGGAGACTCGGTACTGTTGTCACTGTAAGACAGGAAGTGAGTTAATAGCAGAATTACCAGGTTGAAATGAAGGGGAATAAATGTGACAAGGCTAATGTAGCCACCACATATCGGGATCGGTAAGTTGCAATACTATTGATTTTATTTTAGAATTGGGTATGCTTTAGCTCTAAAACAGGTTTGTTTCTTTGCTGACTTTTCTGTTAACCTCTTTGAATGCAAATTCAGTATTCAATTGTTTTTTTATACAGTTTGTAAAGATCTTTTTATTTTTTGTCTTGCAGATCATTTTGTGCCCAGGGCACATCCATGTAATTTGCAATTCTTAATGTTTTTGACAGTTGAATTTGCTGCCTTGATTTGTTTGGATATGTTTAGCTTTTTAATATGTGACAGCTGCATAGATGAGAACAGAGCTGTTCAATGCACAGCGATCAAGTCAGCCTGGGATGGCAAAATTGTGTTGGGCTTTGGAGTCTTCTTTAGAGACCTAAGATATATGTGCACATGGGCAGACTTTAGCTTTATTTTTATTCTGCTTTTATCATTTTCTACAATCGTGAAGGAAAGTGTATCAAGATGCAGGTCTTTTTATTGATTATTTTTGAATGTTAGTCCTTTTTTTTTATTCTTATTTTTTTTTATTTGAAAGGAGAAAAGTCCTTTGTGGCCAAAAAACCAAAGGAACTAAAAGTATTTAAAACAAAGTTGAATGAATTTGAAAGCGGTAGTAATAGTAGATGCGAGGGTGGATTTAAACTACAATAACCAGAAATACTTATTTTCTATTTTTAATGGGATCTTTTAGCCTCCAATTTTAGACAGTTATTTGAGATGCAGGTACAGTACCTTGAAAAAGTATTCATACCCTTTGACCTTTTTTCACATTTTGTCATGTTATTGGGATTTTATGTGATAGACCAACAGAAAGTGGTACATACAGTAACTGTGAAGTAGAAAGAAAATTATAAATGTTTTTTACAAATAAATATCTGAAGAGTCTGGCGTGCATTTGTATTCTAATTAAAATATAGTGGAACCAATTGCCTTCAGGAGTCATCTAATTAGTATATAGCGTCCACCTGTGTGTAGTTTAATCTCAGTATAAATACAGCTGTTCTGTGAAGCCCTCAGGTTTGTTACAGAACCTTAGTGAATAAACGGCATCACGAAAGCCAAGGAACACACCATACCGGTCAGGGATAAGGTTGTGTAGAAGTTTTAAGGCCCCTTTCACACTGGGGCGTTTTTCGGGTGAAGCCTCATCTGCAATCCCAATGTGAAAGCCTGAGTGGTTTCCAAACCCATTTCACACTGCCAGCACCCGAATAACGCTGGTAAAGTACCGCTAAGATCGTAACGTTTTAGGGTGTTTTTGCAGTCCCTCAGTGTGAAAGGGCAAGGCGTTTCTTACAGCGCTTTAAATTCATTTCAATGGAGAGGGGCGTTTTTGGAGCGTTTTTTTTAGCACCCAAAAGCTGCTCCAAAGATGCTGTTTGCAGGACTCTGTGTGAAAGGGTCCATTGAGATGCACGGAGAGCGTTTTATGAGCGTTTTAATAGCGCTATTTTTAACGCTAAAACGCTGTAAAAACGCTTTAGTGTGAAACGGGGGTTAGGTTATAAAAAAATACCCCAAGCTTTAAACAGTTCATGGAGCACTGTTCAATCCATCATAGGAAAATGGAAAGAGTATAGCACAACGGCAAACCTGTAAAAAAAAAAAAAAAAAAGTGTGCCGCTAAGCGAGCAAGTAAATAGCATGTGAACCTGGAAAGGTAAAGTAGGTGATGCAAAATTGAATGTGAACAAAACCAAAACCTGAAAGTCCAAAGTGAATAATAAACATCTATGGAAGATCCTTTAGAGTTTAGAGTAAAGTAAAAGGTCTTTCATGGATAATCCAGGATGATTCTTGAAAATAGTCAAAATGGTAAAGTGTTAACGCTTCCCGCTTACGAGATGGACTCACGTACCGTGCAGCATGTGGGTCAAACAGGCACTCTTGAGGGAATGACCTCAAACAGGAACTCCCACCACTGGAATAACGGTAAGATGGGTTCCACCCAATGTTGAATGAGAACTGTCAGGTATCCATGATGGACTCAAAACATGGGATGAATCACATCAAATGGTGTGCATGAAAAAAAAATGATCCGCTCATAGTATGATACTGTTTGATGTTTAAAAGTAAAAAAAATGGGGTTTACACTCAGGCCTCGTACACACGTCCGAGGAACTCGACGGGCAAAACTCATTGTTTTGCTCGTCGAGTTCTGTGTGAAGCCGCCGAGGATCTCGGCGAGGCCAACTTTCCTCATTGAACAACGAGGAAATCGAGAACATGTTCTCTATTTGGCTCGACGAGGAACTTGTCGGCTTCCTCGGCCGAAAGTGTACACACGACTGGGTTTCTCGGCAGAATTCGGCTCCGACCGAGTTTCTGGCTGAATTCTGCCGAGAAACTCGGTCGTGTGTACGGGGCCTTACAGAAAATCCAAATAAAACAAGCTTGTAAATAAAATGTGTAGGCAACGATTCCAAAAGCATCATCCTCTGCCTACACTCCATTTTATTAAAATTTTTAACTATTTCAGAATAATGTTCCTCTTGGTAAAATTGCAAGTTAAATATATAATCTATAGCACATAATATTTAAAGATCCTGAGAATCTGGAGAAATCTCTGCGCAAGGAACAAGGCTGAAATGCAGTATTGGAGGCCCGTGACCTTCAGGAGACACAGCATTAAGACCAGGCATTATTCTGTGATGGGCATTCCTGCATGGGCACAGGAATACTTCCAAAAATCACTGAACACATTTCGCCGTGCCATCCAAAAAAAGAGAACATGATGCAAAAATACTTCCATCTTCTGTGGACCAAAGCTTTTTGGAAATGGTCTGTTGCAAAGTGGAAAACTGTTCCGTGGTCAGACAAATTAAATTTTTACGTTCTTTTTGGCAACCATGGGCACCCTGTCCTTCAGGCTATAGAGGAGAGAGACCTTCTGTCTTTTCAGCGCTCATTTAAAAAGCCTGCATCTCTGATGGTCTGGGGATGCATTAGGGAGTATGGAATGGGCAGATTGTGCTTCTGGAAAGGCACCATCAATGCTGAAGGATATATCCAGGTTTTAGAGCAACATATGCTACCAGTCAGGTGATGTCCTTTTCAGGGAAGGCCTTATATTTCAGCATAGCTAAACTTTGTACTGCATCTATGACAACAGCATGGCTTTGTAGTAGAAGAGTCCGGATGCTTAACTGACCTGCCTGCAGTGCATATCTTTCACCAATTGAAAATATTTGGTGCGTCTTGAAATAAAAAAAACGGACAAAAGACCCGGGACTGTTGAGCAGTTAGAATCTTCACAACTATCAGAAGCGAGACCAGATAGGCTGGCTAGAGTATCTTACAGTAGCGTTACTAGAGAAGTTGTCAACTCTGTGTTGTCCCCGAAGGTTGTATCTTTGATGTCCTAAATTTTAAAAAGATCAGGAATTTTTTATCTACATATCTCGAGACGCATGTTTTTTTTATTTCTTAATTTTTCTGTTGACATCCTGTTTCCTGCAAATTATTTAAGGATGAGAAATCTTTGTTAATGAGAACTGTGAAATGTTGCAGCGGCTGTACAAATGTCTTAAAAATAACAGGCTGTTGGCAGAGACATCACAAAGAGGATTATGCTGTAGCCTGTCCTTGTTGTTTGTGTGCCAAAAACATAGGGCTGGACTGTGGTTAAACTGTGATCAGATTTGTGAGATTCAGTCCACTAACCTCTTATTGCCTGGTGCCAATTTAAAATCAATTTGAGAAATAAATCGGTCGATTGGGCAATTTAAATAGAAACATGATTTATAGAAATATAAGAGTGGCAGTTCAACAGAGAATCCAATGCATTCCCCTTTTACCTGTAAGAAAAAACCCTAAGCTATCTAGGAATTGACTTAACCTAGTACAGTAAAACCTTGGTTTGCAAGCATAATTTGTTCCAGAAAATGCTTGTAATCCAAAGCACTTGTATATCAAAGCATTAATTTACAGGGTATAAAAGAGAGGCACCTCTAATGCCCTGTACACACGGCCGGGAATCCCGTCAGGAAAAAAACGTTGGTTTTCCTGACTGGATTCCTGGCCAAGCCATGCATACAAACGGCCATTCAGAAGAACCGCCGTTCTTTTTAATGGCAAGAACGTGGTGACGTCATCGACTACGACAAGCCGGCGCTCGTCACATTCGATGACGTCGCCGCCATCTTGCTACACCCTACACTATGCCTTGTATGCTACTGCACATGCGTTGAAGGCTTTTCGAGCATGTGTGGGTTTACCTTCAGACAGGTAAGCATACAGACGGCCGGTTTTCTCGGCAGGAAACACTCTACCTGGAATCCCGACGAGAAAAAAGATAGCCAGGTTCTCCATTTTCCCGTCTGGATTTCCGGCTGTTTTCCTGATGGGGAAAACTGCTAGGGAGCATACACACGGCCGGGATTCCCGGCCAGATGCTCTCTTGGCAGTTTTCCTGCCAGGAAAACCAGCCGTGTGTACAAGGCTTCAGTGTAGCAATAAGTTGCTAAATGTTGTACCTTCATTAAATGTAACCATATTGCTACTCTTGAAGGCTCCTCTGTAATTTTTTTATACTCAGTTGTGACATGATACTACTCTTATATCAAGACATCGCTTGTATATCAAGGCAAAATGTATTAAAACATTTTGCCTGTCTTTTAAAACGCTCTCAAACCAAGTTACTCTCAAAACCAAGGTTTTACTGTACTCAAATCTTTATAAACATGACCGTCAGACCCTGTACACTTGGATAGTTAATGATCTATGCAACTTGGGCAACCCTTAATTCTCCTGGTTGGGACATATTGGAATTATAAAGATGAATGAATATGTTACCTTATATCTTGTTTATGTACCAATGTAGAGGTCGAAAGTTTGGTCCCCAACCAAAGTTCCCAAAAGACAGGGGCAATTGGACTATCTCGGTACAGGTTGAAAAATAGATTCAAGTGTGGAAACACATATAAACACGTGTATATGTAGAAAAATGTATATATAACGTTTTTATTAATACAAAATCAATAGAAGACAACACATCATATACAAATTAAAAGCGTGGTGACGATCCATACATATCACCAGTATAATGGTCCCCCAGGGGGGAAGATCACAGTGGGATTGTAGGTCACGGAAATCATCTCAACTAGTTTCACGGTCTATTGCCGCTTTGTCAGGAGAAAATCTGTAATTTAATTGACAAATGATCAATAACAATACTGTTGACCAAATTAGTGGTGCAATCTCATATAGTGATAACGATATGTAAATGGGGAAAAAAGCAGGGCTGCTTAAACTTGAGTTTTTTTTTGTTTATGTACCAAGTGTTGCCTATGTCACCCCTCTTGAGCTTCAGATCCCTAAACTGGAAATTCATTGAATTTATCTGGTTCTATAAGAAATGCAGAATTATATTTCAAACAGTAACTAAAACCAAGTCTAATGGAGGCATGGGATTTCCAGACATAAGAAAATATTACAAGGCCTCTCTACGAAAAAAAAAGTCCATCAGAATTTTTTTTCTTGACCAACACCTCTTCTAATAATACTATTTTTGTAGAGGGTGATTTTCAGTAATTCTCGCCCCGTATAGAGACCAGTGTGCCTAAGTATATGGGATTTTCGAATCTCCTTGCTGTGTTGGAGGTGCAGACTAGCCCAGGCACCTTCTCTTTTATTTTTTCACTAACAAAATCTTTCTGGGTACAGATTATCAATGAAATAACAAAGATCACCACCGTGACTCTTCCACAGGGCCCTTGGTTACTGCTATTAAACGGCATACCTTTTGGCCGTTCCTAAATATGAGAAATCAATAATATCTCACTAGGACCTCTAGACCATCTCTACTGCCAAATGGATACTGTGAGCAGATCAAATTCACTGGGTGGGAGAGATTTTTAGCTCGAAGTATAACTAAAGGCAAAACGTATTTTAGTTTTGGATAGAGTGAAGATAAATTGGAACACCTGTCAGGTTTTATTGCTGTCTGTGCCCCCATTAGGGAGATTCACCCTCTATTTGTCCTGTTTTCCATTCTCGTTGAAAGTAACCGAAAATCCCCCAATTTTGGGTTGTCCCCAGTAACGTAATAGAGGGGAAATTTTACAATGGAACCACTGTGGTGACCTGGGGGTATCCAAGGGATTCCTTTTTTAATTTTCAGGTATTTCCTCCTCTCAATTCCTGTTTGGAAGTAGGACAATTGAAGGGAAATCTCAGCAATGCGACAAAGATGGATTCATTTTTAATACTCAAAGCAAACTCACCCATCCATCCATTCATCCATGTCTCCATACTTTATTTTGTTGTAAAACCCCTTTGAAGAGTTTGGTGACTCCTACTTTTTAATCACGTTTGAGTTGCTTTGACTTTTTAGTCCCGGTTCGCACTGGTGCGATGCAAGAAACCCTGCGTTTCAGTGCCGATTCCCGCATCGCGCCTGAATCGCACACTGAGATCTGAAAACCACCGGGGGTGTTGATGTAAAGTTAATAACACCCCCAGATCGCGGTGCAGGAATCAGATCGCTTAGGTGTGAACACTCATGCAATCTGATTCCAGTGTGGGCCAAAAAAAGGTCCTACACCATTTTGGTGCGAATGCAATGCAATTTCAGCCATACAGTTTGTATGGTGGAAATTGCATCACACAAACATCGCATGTGATGTGCACAGCAATGCGAATCATTTGCCATGTCTGTCATCACACAAGTGTGAGCCCAGCCTTACTCTGGTGCTTGTGATCAACCCATACAGTTTTTTTTCTCCAGGTGCGTCTGAGCTGCTTTTTTTGGGTTGCCTTGGAAGATTCTTCACATTTCTTCTATTTCTTTCCCATTACATTTATATAAAGATGAAAAGCAGTTCAGAGGCAGACTAATGCCTGTGTATACAAGTCAGTCTAGGTAGTTTTGTGTTAAAGCAGAGGTCCACCCGATTTATTTTTTAAAAGCCAGCGGCTACAAATACTGCAGCTGCTGACTTTTAAAAAAAAAATGGACACTTGCCTGTCCAGCGCGTTGCGGCTTCACTGCCCGATTCCTTACTGCGCATGCACGAGGATCGCGGCGTGCCGTCACTGGTCCCCACTCCACCGGGGGGGGGGGGACACTACGTGACGGGGCTGAACCCGGTCAGAACCCAGAAGTGGTGCAGATACTTAGACAGGTATCTGCACCCCCTCCCCCCTGAAAGGTGCCAAATGTGACACCGGAGGGGGGGAGGGATCAGAGGTTCACTTTTTGTGTGAACCTCCGCTTTAACTGTGGACATTTTTCTTGCAGGGTATGCTTTTGCTTTCACTTCCTTGTTTGTTCCTTATGTTTTTTGAAGCGTAATAGTTAAAATTGCTTATGCTGATTTTAACCCTTTCACATCTAAGAGTAAAGCAAATCTTAATGCCTAAGCTTATACCCAGAGGTTGTTTTTGGGAAATAGACGTATGAGTGCTGCCAGCATTGCTGCAGAGGTTGAAGGGGTGGAAGGACAGCCTGTCAGTGCACAGACCATATGCCGCACACTGCATCAAATTGGTCTTTATGGCTGTCATCCCAGAAGGAAGCCTCTTCTAAAGATTATGCACAAGAAAGCCCTCAAACAGTTTGCTGAAGACAAGCAGACTAAGGACATGGATTACTGGAACCATGTCCTGTTGTCTGATGAGACCAAGATAAACTTATTTGGTTCAGATGGTGTCAAGCGTGTGTGGAAGCAACCAGGTCAGGAGTACAAAGACAAGTGTGTCTTGCCTACAGTCAAGCATGGTGGTGGGAGTGTCATGGTCTGGGGCGGCATGAATGCTGCGGGCACTGGGGAGCTACAGCTCATTGACGGAACCATGAATGTCAACATGTACTGTGACATACTGAAGCAGGGCATGATCCCCCTCCCTTTGGAGACTGGGACACAGGGCAGTATTCTAACATAACGACCCCTGCTTTGCTAAAGAAGCTGAGGGTAGAGGTGGTGGACTGGCCATGCATGTCTCCAGACCTAAACCCTATTGAGCATCTGTGGGGCATCCTCAAACGGAAGGTGGAAGAGTGCTACTCACCAGCTCTGTGATGTCGTCATGGAGGGTTTAGGCAGTGCTGGAAAATAATGGTGGGCACACACAATATTGACACTTTGAGCCCAATTTGGACATTTTCACTTAGGGGTGTACTCACTTTTGTTGCCAGTGGTTTAGGCACTGATGACTGTGTGTTGTTATTTTGAGGGGACAGCAAATTTACACGGTTATATAATCTGTACACTCATTACTTTACATTGTAGCAAAGTGTCATTTCTTCAGTGTTGTCACATGAAAAGATATATCAAAATATTTACAAAATTGTGAGATACTGGACGTGTGTGATTTTTTGTTTGTACCCATAGTACAGCCCAGAAGCAATAGTTCGCTTTTTTTTTTTCCCCTACTTAAAACATACTGATGCTAATTTAACCACTCCCGCTCTAGAAGGTTTACCATCCCCTCCCCCCTTCATAACCAGGCCATTTTTTGTGATACGGCACTGCGTTGCTTTGACAAATGTGCGTTGCTGTACACAAATAAAATTAGTCGCCCCCCACAAATAGAGCTTTCTTTTGGTGGTATTTTGAATGGAAGATCCCTCAAGGGTTTTTTTAGCAGCAAGATTGTATAAAGTAACAATTAAGTTCCATAAAAAATAGTGTTTATTTGTACCATAGTATCAAACAAGTATTTGCACAAATACATAGGAGTCGTAAAAAGCAATTCTGGCCTTGACATAAAAAACATAACTCCTCAACAATAGGAAAAGTACACATGAACTCAAGTTATATGAAACCGTTAAGCTTGTGTAGAGTTTCACATGATATCCCTTCCTCACATACAGTATATATGTGTTACCTATTCTATATTTTGGTGTTATTTTTTGTGCTATAAACAAAAAAAGGCCGGCAATTTTGAAAATAATACGTTTTGCTTTCTGCTATAAAACGCATATCCAATGAAAAAAGTGTAAAAAATCGAACTTCTTCATAAATTTAGGTCCATATGTATTCTGTTCCATGTTTTTGATTGGTTTGTGCAAAAGTTTGGGATATAGTTATGGAATTTTTTATTTGATATTTTTTACTGGTAATGGCAGCGATTAGCGATTTATAGTAGGACTGCGAACCCTGTGGCAGATAAATCGGACACTGAGTGACACTTTTTTTTGTCATTTTTTGGGAACCACTGGCACCAATACAGTGATCGGTGCTAAAAAAATATGCACTATTACTGTACTAATGACCGTGGCAGGGAAGGAGTTAACATCAGGGCCGACCAAAGAGTTAAATGTGTTCTCTGGGAGTGCTTGCTAACTGTGTGGGGTGTGCATTTGCTGTGGGAAGGCAGAGATCCGTTTTCTGCTTGGCAGAAACGCAAGACCTCTATCTTCCCTTCTCAAAGAACGGCAATCTGCGTTGTTTACATAGGCAGACTGCTGTTCTGCTAACCTCCAGAACGATTGGCCGGTCCCAACGGACATCGGGTGCGCCTGAATAGCTGATTGACTCCTGCTGTGTCCATTTACAGTGGGAGCGCATCGCCGGCGGCATGCGCCCTAGACCTGAAAGTGGCACAGAGTGGCCGCCCTCCTACAGTATATTTGCATGGGGCGGTCGCTGTGTGGTAAAAATAAAACAAAAAAATCCTGCCCAAAATATACTGACCCTGACCTTTCACCCAAATACTAACCATGGCACTAACCTAGATCAAACCTTGATCTATTTTTTTTTTCTTTCTTTTTTTTTACACACACACACACACACACACACACACACACACACACACACACACACACACACACACACACACACACACACACACACACACACACACACACACACACACACACTTTTTTCCCCTCTCTGCCAGAAAAAGAGAATGCTACATTGTATCTTTCCTCCCCATTCACAGAGAGGTAAAAAAGCACAGGGGTGCTCTTCACAGTGACTGATCACACTGATAGTCAATCAGAGGCTACTTCAGTGATCAGGTGAAATTGGGAGTTCCAGGTCCCGATTGTTTGTTAGTATCTCTCGATGAAATTAAAATTGGACAAGAAGCACTTGGTGCATTACCCGAAAAATAAATGTTTTCAATGTAAAAGCAGATAAAAGTGAATACTCACAAAATTGCAACTGGAAATAACCATCAGACCACACAATGCTATGCAGTGCGGACAACAAATGTTGTGAACATCTACATCAAAGGGGTGTAGAGTTGACGCATTTCGGGGCGCACCCCCCATCCTCAGAGTTCAGCTGCCAGTGCGGAGAACAAATGTCATAAACATCAGAGGTTTAGAGTTGATGCATTTTGTGGGAACACCCCCTTCCTCAGTGCTCCAGTGCGGACCACACATGTCATCAACTTCAACGGCAAAGGGGTGTAGAGCTGACATGTTTTAGGGGCGCACCCCCTTTCTCAGAGCTTATTTCATTTTAAAAAGGAGTGTGTGTTTTTTCGTTTAGATTATTTACTTTATTTAAGCATAGAGGCAATCAAATTTCACTACAATTTTAAATATTTATATATATATTGCAAACTTGTGTTTATGTAAATATTTCCTGGGAAGGGGTCTGTAGCTTTCATCAGCTTCCTAAAGGGGTCTGTGACTCAAAGGTTAGGAACCCCTGACTAGTATATTGCGTCACCCTTTGGCTACTCCAGGCTCTCGATTGGTGGTCCTTTCACACCATGCTTTTGTTTGTCTATCGATGATGGAGAAAGCCATTGTGAACACTGGAAATGTGTTCCATTAATAATTGAAGCTATTTGGATGAACATGACAGCCAGGTAGCTAATTTTTAGAGGTGAGCAATGACTGCCCATGTGTTGGGTTGGTGCAGGTTTCTTTTAATCTTTGATATACGGTACATGTTTTCATCCTACATATAATAGTGAATGAATGATGATTTAATTACTGATGCTGAGTTCACCGTGTCCCGAAAAGATCAGTGTGACAATGACTAATGCCGCGTACACACGGTCGTTTTTTGTCTTGTAAAAAAAACGTTATTTTCTTCTCATGAAAAAAAAACAATGTTTTTCAAACTTCATTTTAAAAAACCACGTTGCCTACACACCATCGTTTTTTAAAAAATGCTCTAGCAAAGCGCGGTTACGTTGAGCACGTATGGTGGCATTCAAGCTTGCGTCATAACTTGCTTCTGAGAATGCGCGGGTTTAAAAACGTTGTTTTAAACGTCGTTTTAGCCCACACACGGTCATTTTTTATGACACAAAAAACGCCGTTTTGAAAAACGACATAAAAAAATTGAAGCATGTTCGATTTTTTTTTTTTTGTCGTTTTTCAGAAGACATAAAACAATGTTTTCCCCACACACGGTCATTTTAAATGACGTTTTAAAAAAAAAAACGACCATGTGTACGCGGCATTAGAATGCACCCGACTATATATGATTTTATCACTAACAGCGGAGATCTACAAAGTAACCAGGAAAAGCAGCAATAAATCAACTAAATACGTGCCTCTGTTTAATGGTGGCGCTCAGTCAACCTGTATTTCTCATGGCATCTTTGCTTGGTGAAAGATGAAGATCACTTACTCTGTAATTAACTGTGAATGGTTCTACCCAAATGCATTGTTCCATCAATGGGATTGACAAGCTTAATTAAGTCATTATGGAGCAAAGCTTAGAAAAAATGCATTCACATACAATTGGTGCTCCCCCCTTTTTTTTTTTAAGGTTATTTATGTTCTTTTATACTCATTATTGAAACAATACATGTGAGTTTTTTCATTTTATCTGTTCTACTGAAATAACTAAACTAAGTAAATGGTCACGCACTGAAGCAAAGCGTAGGTATTACTTATATAACTACTTGCCGACCGCAATAAAGCTACAGTGCAGGCCAGCTGCACAGAATTGTGTGTGTGTGTGTGTGTGTGTGTACACACTAGTGTTGCAACGGATTGTCCTTGATCTGTGATCCGAACCGAATATATTGATCCGAACCGTGCACACGTGATCCGCAAATTGAGCAAGTTGTGCGCATGTTCAGTCTACACACAGCATGGTCATGGCGAGCGGATGAACGGAGGAGCTTGAACGCCCCGCGTCATTTAAATCCCCTGTATGGGAGAATTTTGGCTTCCCTGTCAAATATAATGAAGGGAAGAGGTTCGTGGATAAAACTGACGGTGTGTAGGCACTGTGGCACACGAAAGCCATATGACAGTGGAAACACAGGAAGCATGGCCACACATTTGAAGCGAAAGCTGCTCAACAACCGCTTATCGCCGCATCATTTAAGCAGCCCCTTGTTGCACAATCAGACGGGGCTAAAGCCATCACAAACACTATCGGTGTGTTTATAGGTGCAGACATGAGGCCATATTCGGTTGTGCAAAACGAGGGCTTTAAACACATGCTGAAAGTTGCAACATTTTTTTTTTTTTTTGGCGATCCAAAAAATTATCCGAACCGTAGGTTTTTTGATCCGTTGCACCCCTAGCACACACACACACACTTCTGCTGTTGCGGGTAGTGTTGGTCAGAGCAAATCAGCGAGTGCCGGCCAGGGAATAAAAACCAGCACATTACTTAGGCTGGGTTCACATATTTGCAGTGTGGTTTTCAGTCTGGGTACCTGTGTGTGTTCCTGTTCACCGATTTCAGGTGCACATTTTCCCCTGAATTTACACCTGAACCAGGCTCAAACACACAGGTCTTTTTTTCTAAATTGCATCACAGTTGCCCTGGACGTGTAAACAGTTGCCCCGGCTCCATTGAAAACCGGTCACACTTGCATGATATGCAAATTGGATGCGATTAGAAACTCTTCCAATTGGCATATTTGTGAAAGTACCTCACACACAAACACTGGTTAGTTACACATTTAACCCTTTATAAAAAAAAAAAAAATGATTGGAACCCTCCCCCCCTCCGGTGTCACGTTTGACACCTTTCAGGGGGGAGGGGGGTGCAGATACCTGTCTAAAGACAGGTATTTGCACCCACTTCCGGCCCGGCATTCCGTCACATCCCGTCGCCCCCCCGTTGTGTGCTGGGAACACTCTGCTCCCAGCACACAGCGGGAGCCAATCGGCGGGCGCGGCGCGACTCGCGCATGCGCCGTAGGGAACCGGGCAGTGAAGCCGCAGCCCTTCACTTCCTGGTTCCCTCAGCGTGGATGGCGGGGGGAGCAGCAGAGACACGAGCGATCGCTCGTCCTCTGCTGCGATCGGCGCTGGACTCCAGGACAGGCAAGTGTCCTAATATTAACCACTTGCTTACTGGGCACTTAAACACCCCTCCTGCCCAGAGCAATTTTCAGCTTTCAGCGCTGTCACACTTTGAATGACAATTACTCAGTCATGCAACACTGTACCCAAATGATTTTTTTGTCCTTTTTTTCCCACAAATAGAGCTTTCTTTTGGTGGTATTTGATCACCTCTGGGTTTTTTATTTTTTGCGCTATTAATGAAAAAAGACCGAAAATTTGGAAAAAAAATGATTTTTTCTTAGTTTCTGTGATAAAATTTTGCAAATTATTAATATTTCTTCATAAATTTTGGCCACAATTTATACTGCTACATGTCTTTGATAAAAATAACCCAACATTTTTGGAAATTATTTGGTCTGTGTGAAAGTTTTAGAGTCTACAAGCTATAGTGCAAATCATAAAAAATTGTCACATCTGATCACACCTGATGTACTGAAGGCCTATCTCATTTCTTGGGACCCTAACAAGCCAGGAAAGTACAAATGCCCCCAAAATAACCCCTTTTTGGAAAGTAGACATCCCAAGGTATTTAGTAAGAGGCATGGTGAGTTATTTGAAGTTGTGTTTTTTTCCCACAATACTTTGCAAAATAAAGATTTTTATTTTTCATTTAAAAAATTTCTCAAAATTGTCATTGTAATAGCTTATTTCTCTCACATGGCATGTGCATACAGCAAATGACACCCCAAAATACATTCTGCTACTCCTCCTGAGTAAAACGATACCCCATGTGTGAGACTTTTTCACTGCCTGGCCACATACGGAGGCCCAACATGCAGGAAGCGCCATCAGGGGTTTTAGGAGCATAAATTGCACATCTAACTAGTTGACTACCTATTACACTTTTGAAGGCCCTGGAACACCAGGACAATGGAATTACCCACAAAGTGACCCCATTTTGGAAAGCTAATACCCCAACGTATAATCTATGAGGCATAATGAGTCTTTTGAACGGTTTATTTTTTTCCAGCAGTTTTTGGAAAATGTGGAAAAAAAATGAAAACGCATTTTTTTTACACAAAGTTGTCCATTGATAAGATATTTCCAACACATAGCATGTACATACCACAAATGACACCCCAAAATACATTCTGCTACTCCTCCTGAGTAAAACGATACCCCATGTGTGAGACTTTTTCACTGCCTGGCCACATACGGAGGCCCAACATGCAGGAAGCGCCATCAGGGGTTTTAGGAGCATAAATTGCACATCTAACTAGTTGACTACCTATTACACTTTTGAAGGCCCTGGAACACCAGGACAATGGAATTACCAACACACTGACCCCATTTTGGAAAGCTAACACCCCAACGTATAATCTATGAGGCATAATGAGTCTTTTGAATGGTTCATTTTTTTCCAGAAGTTTTTGGAACATGTGGAAGAAAAATGAAAACTCATTTTTTTTACACAAAGTTGTATGTTTCTAAGATATTTCCAACACATAGCATTTAGATAGCAAAAATTACACCCCAAAATACATTCTGCTACTCCTCCTGAGTACAACAATACCACGTGTGTGAGACTTCTACATAGCCTGACCACATACAGAGATCCAACATGCAAGGAACACCGTCAGGTGTTCCAGAGACACATAGTATGCACATACCAAGAATTACACCTCAAAATACATTATGCTGAGCAAAGCGTAAACAAAAGATTACCTGTGGTAATAGTAGCGCAGTTCTACAGCAGGATAGCACTGGTCCAGGCAGCAGGCAGGGACTTGGTCAGCAACGTCCAGGCAGGGATACTGTCCCGTCAGGGTTAGTGCAGGTGGTCAGTTCATGCAACAGGCAAGAGGCATGATGGCATAGGTCCTACAGGCAGCAGGCAGAAGTAGGGCCTCGTCCAGGACAGAATGGGGACAGGGGTAGAGGCTTCTCCCACCCAAATCTCTTTGAAGCCTCCGGGCAACCAGACCCTAATCTAGGATGAGAAAACGAAAAAGTTTTCTTCATCCAGAAAAACTTTTCTGGCGCCCCTCACATATGTGAGACCCCTGTGTTCCCACTAGTCCAGTAGCAGGGTACAAGATCAGTCCATGAGGCAGGCAAAAACATGGTCAAACAGTCCGAGGTCAGTTCCAGATCAGGCAGAGGCAGTACAGAATCGTTGGGCAGAAGAATGGTCGAAAAAACAGTCCAGGGTCAATTCCAAATCGGGCAGAGGCATTACAAAATCGTTAGGCAGAATCGTGGTCAAAAAACAAGCCGGGGTCAGTTACAGAGCAGGCGGTGGCATAAGGGGTGTGAAGGTGTGTGAAGGCAGGAACGGAGGATTAATACTTTAGTTTGGTGTGGTAACGGCGAAAACAGTCAATTATACAGAGGCCTGGTTTGGAAGGACAATCGGCACAATGGTAAGCTGTGTCTCGTCTGACTCCTTCACTGGCGCATACCTTGCATCGTTTTTGACGTCGTCGGCCTGTTTCTGTGGGAGGGACTTTATCGGGAAAATGACGCTCGGCGAGACGACTTAAAACATCAGATCGGATGGTTTGGGGTGCATCGTTGGGGAAAATAAGGGCAGTGATAAGGTCCTCTTGGTAGCCAAGGAAGCGTTTGGGGTTTTGGGTGGAGTTGCTGTAAATTACAAAAGAATTGTATATGGCCAATTGAAAAAAATAAATGTCAACTTTTTTGTACCAATGGTACGTTCTTCTTGTGGCAAGATAGGGCTCAAGCATCTGGTCATTAAAGTCGACCCCCCCCATAAACAAATTATAGTCCTGGATGCAAGTGGGCTTTCGGATGGTGGTGCCACGCCTTCTGCGGGTTTCAACAATGGTGTCATTGTGGATAGTAGATAGCATATAGACATCCCTTCTGTCCTTCCACTTCACCGCCAAAACCGCATTGTTACGCAGACTTGCTGATTCTCCTCTTTTCAACTTTTGGTTCACCAGGCTTTGAGGAAAGCCTTTCCTATTGTTTCGGACGGTGCCACATGCTGGCGTCTGCTTCCGGTGCAGGTTGTGGAACAGGGGAAGAGAGGTGTAGAAATTATCTACGTATAGATGGTATCCTTTGTCTAATAGGGGGTTGATTAGTTCCCAAACAATTTTGCCACTTGATCCCAAGTAGTCTGGGCAATTAGGGGGATTGATCTGGGTGTCCTTGCCTTCGTATACTCTGTAGGCATACAGGTATCCTGTGACTCGGTCACACAATTTGTAGACCTTCACACCATAGCGGGCTCTTTTGCTGGGCATGAATTGTTTTATTTGGAGTCTGCCACTAAATTTGATAAGGGACTCATCCACACAGATGTGTTGGTCCGGGGTGTACAATTGGGGGAATTTCTCGGAAAAATAATTGAGTAAGGGCCGGATTTTGAAGAGCCTGTCATGATCTGGGTGATTTCGGGGGTGGCACTGGGTATTGTCGTTGAAATGTAGGAATCTCATTATGGCAAAGTATCGGGCTCTGGGCATTATGGTGGAGAAGATGGGCATGTGGTAGATCGGCTTTTTGGACCAAAAGGCACGTGAAGTGTTTTTTGGGTTGAGTCCCATACAAAATGTGAGGCCTAAAAAAATTTTGAACTCGTCCAACGTAAGGTCTCTCCACTGGAAGGGACGGGCATAGTAGGACGTGGGATTGTTTGCAATAAATTGCTGTGCAAATAGGTTGCACTGGGCCACAATTTCAGATAGCATGTCCTCTGTAAACATGAGGTTAAAATAATCGAGTGGGGTAAAATTCTCCGTGTTCACTTGGATTCCTGGCTGGGCCGTGAAAGGGGGAATGTTGGCTTCTCCTGAAGTAGCAGGAAGCCACAAGGGGTTCTGAAGGGCATAGGGAAGGCTGGCATGGGTCCTGGAAGTTTGTTGCCGAGGCACTGCGGTGCTGGCAGATGGCACGGCGGTGCTGGCAGATGGCACTGCGGTGCTGGCAGATGGCACTGCGGTGCTGGCAGATGGCACTGCGGTGCTGGTGGATGGCACTGCCTCCTCACGCCTTCGTTTAGCCGGCCGGCTATCTTCCTCCTCTGAGTCACTCAGTGTTGCGCTACTGATGGCTGGCTCATAAGCGACGTCAAACTCCGAATCAGAGTTGGAAAGGGACTCTGAAAGAGAGAGCTCCACGTTGCTCTCGTCGGGGGCAGAAATTATTTGGAAAGCCTCCTGAAGGGAATAGGACCTTTTGGACATTTTGCTGGTGTGTGCTAAACCTTCACTGATGGGCACTGATTGGCAGCACAGGTGGGCACTGATTGGCAGCACAGGTGGGCACCGATTGGCAGCACAGGTGGGCACCGATTGGCAGCACAGGTGGGCACCGATTGGCAGCACAGGTGGGCACCGATTGGCAGCACAGGTGGGCACCGATTGGCGGCTCAGGCGGGTACCGATTGGCTGCACAGGCGGGTACCGATTGGCGGCTCAGGCGGGTACCGATTGGCGGCTCAGGCGGGTACCGATTGGCGGCTCAGGCGGGTACCGATTGGCGGCACAGGCGGGCACCGATTGGCGGCACAGGCGGGCACCGATTGGCGGCACAGGCAGGCACTGATTGGCGGCACAGGCAGGCACTGATTGGCGGCACAGGCGGGTACTGATTGGCGGCACAGGCGGGCACTGATTGGCGGCACAGGTGGGCACTGATTGGCGGCACAGGTGGGCACTGATTGGCGGCACAGGTGGGCACTGATTGGCGGCACAGGTGGGCACTGATTGGCAGCACAGGCGGGCACTGATTGGCGGCACAGGCGGGCACTGATTGGCGGCACAGGCGGGCACTGATTGGCACACAGGCGGGCACTGATTGGCAGCACAGGTGGGAACTGATTGGCGGCACTGGGATGGCTTGCACTGGGATGGCTTGCACTGGGATGGCTTGCACTGGGATGGATGGCACTGGGATGGATGGCACTGGGATGGATGGCACTGGTGGATGGCACTGGGATGGATGGCACTGGTGGATGGGACTGGGATGGATGGCAGGCACTGTAACACTGTGTAACACTGTGTAACACTGTAACGATTATCACTCACAGAACTTCTCTCTCCTCACACGCTGTCTCTGTGTGAGGAGGGAGAGGCGGCAATGAGAGATGATCTCATATGTTTACATTTGAGATCTCCTCTCATTGGCCGCCCAGATCGCATCGCAAACGGCCACTCTGATTGGCCGTTTGCGGCGATCTCTAATTGGCTGTGTCCAAGGGACACGGGCAAAACAAAATTTCCCCGCTGCGCGCTCTGGAGCGCGCGCGGGGAACGCCCAAAGGGGCGGCCGTCAATTGACGGCAGTTTGGAAATTGGGATCCGCACTGCAGCCGTCAATTGACGGCAGGCGGATCCCAAGTGGTTAAAAGACTTCTTGGGCCTCTATCACATGGGGCGGATCCGCTCATCGGACTCCACTAGCTCAGCGGGGGTTCGCTCCGTTGTTCCCCGCTGAGAATTCGGATGACAGATCTGTAGCTCTGCTCACTGTGCAGAAACAGATCTCAGAGCCCCGCTCTCCTCTATGGGAAGATCACGTAAAAACAGACAGCCTTTTTTATTTTTCATCCTATCCGCTGGACGGATGCCGAACGTATCGCCATCCGTCTATTTTCAGCGGATCTTGTCTGATCCGATGGCAGACGGGTGTCGGTGGACCCAGCTCCGCTGACATCTACCTGCCCATACAAGCCAATGAGTGGCCCGCTCAGATCCACCTAAAAACAAACAGGCGGATCGTTATGGGCCGATCGTGGGAGAGGGGCCTTGGGTTCATGCTCCTAGATGCTTTTAATCATCCAATCATGTAAATTGTGGATGGGTTTTCATGTCTGGGAGATGCAGCTGCATCGTACAACTGTCCAAAGTAATAAATGGCTGTACACTAGCTGTATGCTGGTGAATGCTGTGCTTGTTTAAATTTGTGCACAGATGTAGCTCTCTGGACCCCAAAAAGCTAACTAGCATACAACTATTCATTACTATGGGCAGCTATATGCGGCAGCTATGCCTTTTCAGGTGCCAAAACATGATGGCAATTTACAATGGATGCTCCAAACGTTCATATGCATGAGGTTTTTAAAGGATAAGTTCATCTCTGGAACATGTTCCACACATGTTTAGGATAGAATATGTTACAGCCCCCCCCCCCCCCCAACGTGACAGCGGGCAGGGGATCGCCTCCCCGCACCCACTTTCTCAATTCAAAAACAGCACAGCTCCTCCCTCTTGGCTGCATCATCCATTTTACTGAGTTCTGTGAATGAATGAACCACATTGCACTCCGCAGCAGTCGGCTTGCGATTCTCCATGAACTGCGAGGGCACTGGTGAGCGTCCTGATAATTTATTGAATATTTCTGCCCTTCTGTAACTGTCTCCTTGTACGAGGTTTGGGCAGATAGTAGTTCTGAGTGCCTGCAGGATCCAGGCTTTGCACCTGCAATCTGCTTATCGTGGGTGCCAATGCCTTACAGGCTGCAGAGTAAAACAATTGATATATATATATTTTTTTAACCTGCTAAAAGATGTGCATTTATTATTTATTTGTAAAAGCTGAACTTGGCCTTTAAATAAGCCCTGAATGGGAAAAATGACAAACTAAAGAAAACCAGTCACCGCTGAGCTTTTATCTTTTCCCTCTGGGTTTCCTATTTGGCCAGTTTTCCCGCCCTTTTTAGCAGAAGTGTATAATCGGTGTTGGCAGATAGGCTGTGTTATCTGCTGCCTTAGTTCACTGCTGATAACAGACAACCGACAACAGACTGTCAGATAACAAAGATGCTTCTGGAGGAAGTCTTTGTTAATTGACAGATTTAACCTTTATCGGCAGCCCATAGAAACTGTCCACCATCCATGCTCCTAAGGCCTCATGCATACTGGACGTTTTTACAGCTGCTGTTTTGGGCTTCAGACTTTTTTTCTACAGTCAATAAAGTTCCCATCATGTTATCCTATGTCTCCATGCACACATATGCTGTTATCAACTGTTTTTGGCTGGGGCGTTTTTTTTTATTTTTTTATTTTATGTCAAACGCTCAAAAACGTGGCTCACCAATATCTTAACGTTTTTGATCAAATAATAAATAAAAAAGCTTAAAAATGCAGATGCTGAAAAACGCTAATAACCGCTATTGTAAAAAATATTTTAAAACTCTCTGAAAAGCTACTGGTGTTTTTATGATTTTCAGTGAGCAAGAGGCCTTAAAGTTCTCATATACTTAACTGTAGCTAGCTAGCTCAAGCAGTCTCCCAGGTCTTATGCTAACTGCCATAATTGTTAAGGTGATATGTGTGAAGCAGAGGCACTGATTGGTTTTATTTATTTCAGGTACTTGTATAGTGCCGTCAATTTACGCAGCACTTTACATATACATTGTGCATTCACATCAGACGCTACCCTCAAGGAGCTTATAGCCTAAGGTCCCTAATTCACATTCATACATATACTAGGGACAATTTTTTTTTTTAGTCAGGATCAACTTGCAGCATGTCTTTAGAGTGTGGGAAGAAACCGGAGTACCTGGAAGAAACCCACACAGCCCCAGGGAGAACATGCAAACTCCAGGCAGATGGTGTCATGGTCGGGACTTGAACCAGTGACCCTTTAGTTGTCTAGAGGTACCGTGTTACCCTGAAAATATGACCGGGTGTTATATTAATTTTGGCTTCAAAAAACACACTAGGGCTTATTTTTAAGGGATGTACAGCTCAGAGGTCAGCATTGTGACATTCTGCAATCCCAAAAATAAACCTTAGTTAAAGTCATTATATATCTCCTTGTGTAACTTTTATTTTGGAAAATACCTTTTTTTTTTTTTTTTATAGCGCTGCTGGGCGCTCACGTGACATGCTGGAGCTCTTCCTCACCGCTTCTAATACAGCAGAGGGAGGGGCCGAGATCCCCGCTGATGTCAGCCTGCTCAGAGAGAAGTTGCTGACATTAACCGGAAGGAGAAGAGCTTCAGCGGGTCACGTGAACACCCAGCAGTACTGTTAGTAAGGTATTTTTCACAATAAAGAGATCCTCCACACATTTATTAATCATTTTGCAGAACGGCATACATGATTTTACAAGAACTTTTTAACTAGGGTTTATTTTCAGGGTAGGGCCTTTATTGCAACCATCCCAGAAACTCATGCTAGGTCTTATATTTGTGGTAGGGCTTATTTTAGGGGAAACTGGGTATTAGAAATAAGTGAATTTTATAAAAGTGGCCTCCGTTAATTCACTGTATAGCGGCACTTAGAGGTAGTGCCAGGTACATGACATCGAGCTCTTCAGGCTGTGCTGCCAGGGGACATGCTGACATGGACAAAGCAATAACCCATTGTTCTGCTGCTTCCTAAAGCAACACTGTCAGTCTCTTTCTTCTCTGGTGTAGTCGTCCAGAGGTGTCTAATGATTGAGCAAAGGAATTCCAAAATCTCTGGCAGGTAAAACAACTTAAAGTAGAACTATGAGCAAAGCTTTTTTTTTGGATAGAGCAAAGTAAGGCTTATAACCCATGTCGGATTTATTTTTAGTTTTTTAACCATCTGTGTTTTGTTGCAGAGATTTCCCTTCACTTCCTGTTCCATAGCCAAACAGGAAGTGAGAAGAAACACCTGCAAATTAAGGGAATTATTTGGGAATCCCCTGGTCACCAGAACTAGTGTCTCCATTGGAAGATTTCCCCTCTGTTACTTTTCTGGGGACAATCCAATTTGGTATTTTCTTTTACTTTCAGCCTGGGTTTACACATACGCTATGCGAAAATAGACATTGCATGTGATTCGCTCTCACATTGCTGTGCCGATCACATGGGATGTCTGTGCAATACGAGTTCAGCCATACTGTTGAATCCAAACCACAGCACTACCTGCCTTGAGTTTGCATGTTCCCCCTGTGCCTTGCGTGGGTTTCCTACTCAACTTCCTCCCATACTGCCTTGCGTGGGTTTCCTACTCAACTTCCTCCCATATTGCCTTGCGTGGGTTTCCTACTCAACTTCCTCCCATATTGCCTTGCGTGGGTTTCCTACTCAACTTCCTCCCATACTGCCTTGCGTGGGTTTCCTATTCAACTTCCTCCCATACTGCCTTGCGTGGGTTTCCTACTCAACTTCCTCCCATACTGCCTTGTGTGGGTTTCCTACTCCACTTCCTCCCATACTGCCTTGCCTGGGTTTCCTACTCGACTTCCTCCCATACTGCCTTGCCTGGGTTTCCTACTCAACTTCCTCCCATACTGCCTTGCGTGGGTTTCCTATTCAACTTCCTCCCATACTGCCTTGCGTGGGTTTCCTACTCAACTTCCTCCCGTACTGCCTTGTGTGGGTTTCCTACTCCACTTCCTCCCATACTGCCTTGCCTGGGTTTCCTACTCGACTTCCTCCCATACTGCCTTGCCTGGGTTTCCTACTCAACTTCCTCCCATACTGCCTTGCGTGGGTTTCCTACTCAACTTCCTCCCATACTTCAAAGACTTGCTGGTAGGTTAATTGGCTCCTGTGTAGATTGGCCCTAGTATGTTTGTGTATGAATGTGAGTTGGGAGTTCTTAGATTGTAAGCTCCTTGAGGGCAGGGACTGGTGTGAATGTACAATATATGTGTAAAGCACTGCGTAAATTGTTGGCACTATATAGATACCTGGAATAATAAAAAAAAAATGCACTTCCCCTCTGCCCATACACACACTATAACCCAATGCCTGCCTGCCCTCTGCTTTCACCACTATGCACCTGCGTATGCTACTCACTATTTGCATGCACATCAATGCATTTGCACCCATTTTATTACTACCTCCCCTCTAACAACTGCGCATTTAACCCTACTTTCAGCATTGTGCCTTTTTTTTATATATTTTCCTGACTCTCCTCGCCATATAAGCTATGAAACCGTAATCAAGCCAGTCCTAACTTTGGATTTTGAAACAAAGCAGGAATCCCTCCCTCACACTGACAAAGGCCACTTACATAAAGATTGTTTAGTTTGCGCTCTAGTCATTGTATCACTGACATATAAATTGGTGTATGACTTTGCTGTGGTGCTGCTTTTTATAGCAGGCACAGTTGCTGCTGTGTGCGCGTTGCTTGTGCTCTGAAAAGGCTTTGTGAGAGCGTGCCTGTTTTCTGTGTCACAGTGAAGTCTGTACCCTGGAACCAATGGACCCTGTGGGCTGCAAAGAGCCATCGTTTTCAGCTCGGTAAACGGAATACTTCTTGCAACTGCTCAGAGAGAATTGATTGCCTTCCAAATTGCTGTTTGTTTTGCAAAGAGATTTCTTTGCAGCAGATGTTCTGTAGGGCAGTCGGTATGAGCCCATTTGCTATCAAAGGGATTCCATCCCATAGTTGTTAACATATTTCTTTGTTTTGCCCAGTAAAGATTTTTTATTTAATTTTTTTGTCCGTTATCGGGTCTTGCTTGGTAGAGAAACGCACTAATTTCCTTCTTCGGCCTGGCCCTGGCACTGACACGCTATCTTCTTGTTACAGGATACGCAAGGCCTTGAGATGTTAGATTTCTAATTCAACGCTGGGCTCTCAGACAAGAATTTGACATGGAGACGAACGTCTCAGAGGTGGAACCTGAGAAAACTTTGGTAAGTCACTTTAAAGTTTGAATTACCAGGGGGTGGCCATTATCACACAACATATACGTGGGGCTGCATTATTCACATAGATGGGAGTGTTTGTCCATTACACAGATAGATAGAATTCTATCAATTTAGTGTTTTTAGAATATTATTAAAACAAGTATTATCATTCATACGAGTGAAGTACTGTAATTTCTGAAAGAAGAATGCAGATCAGGAAAGTCATTGAAACGTTATTTTTAATTTTTATGTCTCTGTTTATAAGCCCTTTAATGTTCAATTGTCCCTAGAGGGGGATTCAACAGAAAACGACAGTGAGTGTTTGCCTTGAATTTAAGTTAACTTATGTATAGTTTAGTTGTATATTGTCAATCACTGTATTTCTAAGCACTTTTCTGTGTGTTAAACCTTTTTTTTTTTTTGGTTCCTTATATGCAGCTATAGCTTCCAGCAGTGATCATTGTATTCTGAAGGCTGGGAAACCTCCTGCTGTCAGAATACAATAACTTATCAAAAAATTGCATATTATGTGGTCTGCTTTTAAAGGCCGTACACACAGGCTGAATATCGGTTGGCATTAGCCGGTTCAATAGAAACCAGCCAACATTCAGCCCTTGTGTAGGGCAGTCGGTCCGGTAGAAGCTGGCGGTTTGGCTGGCTTTTGTCAAAGGAGCATGACCAAAAAAGGTACTGCCGATCAGCACTCAACCAATGGCCCCCCTGTCAGAACACACGGGGGCCAGTGCATTCATTGCATGTTACACCCTGAATATGGGTGTAACATGTTATGAAAAGTGATTTAAAGTATTAATTTATAGCTGGAGTACAGTTTTCTAAAAACCATATACCGTATATACTCGAGTATAAGCCAAATTTTTCAGCCCTTTTTTTTTAAGGCTGAACATACCCCCCTCGGCTTATACTCAAGTCAGTGTACATGAAATTATTGACAGGCTGCGGGCGTCCATTGTTTAAAAGTCGCGGTCTCCTCCTGGTCCCTTCCTTGATTGGCGTTTCTCAGCAGACACAGTTCCACGGACATTCTCTCATCCTCGGACTCAGTTTCCCAGCAGACACTGTGTTCAGTGTTCTGCCAATCACAGATGTCTTTTCATCCTCGGACATGAGGACGTCTGTGATCTGCTGGGAAACTGAGTCAGAGGATGAGAGAACATCCGTGATAAGCGGAACTGTGTTTGCTGAGAAACGCCTATCACGGAAGGGACCAGGAGGAGACAGCGACTTTTAAACAGTGAATGGACGCCTGCAGCCTGTCAATTTCAGGTACACTGAGGTTGGCACAGTGAGGTTGGGCACAGTGTGGCGTGCAAATGGGCATTGTTGACCCTCCTTTCCACTTACAGTAGCTGCTGCATTCTCATCCTAGGCTTATACTCGAGGCAATACGTTTTCCCATTTTTTTTTTTTGTGGTAAAATTAGGTACCTCGGGTTATACTTGAGTATATACGGTAAATATATTTTCCAAATTGCAATTTTTTTTTTTTTTGGTGGAACTGTATGATAAGACTGCAGAAACTCATGTACAGCCTTGTAAGAGCTTCTGAGGGCTCACAAGAAGGCTTCTACTATAAAGCCTAGAAACATTGGAGGCTACGGCTGTACTGCTGAGGGGTGGGGGGTCATAAAAGCAGCTAAAGGTTCTTTTTAGTTTTGGTAAATAAAATATTGTTTTACCTGTTTTTTGTTTTATTGTTTTTAAACTGTCACTTTTATAGCTGTTTTTACTATTTGTATTCTTTTACAAATGATGCATGTGATCAAGGATTCCAGTACCATGGCTTAGCTAAAGAGACAAGCTGAGCAGTAGAAAGTTCCTTCTTGGCTGGCTTTGTCTAAATAAAATTTCAGACCACGCTGATAAGGAATAAGCCATTTGGAATTAGTCATTCAGTTTTATGTGTAAATTACAGCTTGAGCCATGAACTTCTGTAAACAGACCGTTTGAAGACTAGGGATATATTTATAAATAAATAAATGTGATATTAAACACACAGTCACTGACTTTTACAAATATTTCCTTAAAGCTCACACTGCTGGCAAAAAAAATACAAAATATTAATCTTCAAATATTTAATTTACTAGAAAAAATAAATGTAAAACCGTCCCCTTTAGAGGATCGGCAAGGTTTTTTTTCGCAGAAATCCACGTCCTGTCAGGGAGAGGAGACCTCCCCCAGTCACCCACCTCCCCCTACAGTTAGAAAACTCACTAGACTACACATTTAACCCCTTCCCCGCCCCCTAGTGGTTAACCCCTTCCCTGCCAGTCACATTTATACAATCGATGCATATTTATAGCACTGTTCGCTGTATAAATGTGAATGGTCCCAAAAATGTGTCAAAAGTGTCAAAAGTGTCCGATGTGTCCGCTATAATGTCGCAGTCCCGAAAAAAATCACGGATCGCCGCCATTCCTAGTAAAAAAATAAATAAAAAAAAATCATTATGTCCCCTATTTTGTAGACAATATAACTTTTGCGCAAACCAGTCACTATACGGTTATTGCGATTTTTTTTTTTACCAAAAATATGTAGAAGAATACGTATCGGCCTAAACTGAGATAAAAAAAAATGTTTTTTAAAACAAGAGATATTTATTATAGCAAAAAGTAAAAAAATATTGTGTTTTTTTTTTTTTCAAAATTTACGATTTTTTTGTTTATAGCCCAAAAAATAAAAACCGCCCAGGCGATCAAATACCACCAAAAGAAAGCTCTATTTGTGGGGAAAAAAAGGACATAAATTTTGTTTGGGAGCCACGTCGCACGACCATGCAATTGTCAGTTAAAGTGACGCAGTGCCGGAAGCTAAAATTTCGTCTGGGCAGGAAGGGGGTGTATGTGCACAGTAGGCAAGTGGTTAAACATATGCCCATATTTAATTGGTTTGGGATGTTTCTGGACGTAAGCCATTTGTTTTGTCTACAAGCACCCTACCTGTTCCCCAGTCATGACCTGCTGGGAACACAGCGCTGGAGGGTTTTGATATCTTCATTTAAAACGTATCCAGCTCTAGGTTAGGTCTTGTGGAGTTCATTACGGCACAACTGGGTCAGTAAATTGGCAAGATCGACTGACTGGCAAGGGTACAGTGCTGGTGTCATTTGCTAGTTATCCGGACTATCAGATTATAAATATATAATGTTGGGATGTATTACGAATGGGCTGCTTGTTATCAACTGATGCAGGTGGGTATAAATAGCCTGGGACAGAACAGCCATCTTGTGTGTATACAGTGTTCTGTACTCTGGAGGGCTTCGTAGAAGTTTGAGGTGAGTTGCTAATGTTCTCTCAAACATATATTTGTGTGTGTGTGTGTGTGTGTGTGTGTGTGTGTGTGTATATGTATATATATAGTGTCTCATTCTGATTGAGGCTCTGAGTGCTTTAGTGCTTTTTGGTGTGACCATGTATTTGGGTCTCTGAGAATGTCTGATATTTACCTAGAATGATTCATAGATCGCATTTCCTGTGGCTTTTGGCAATGTGAATTGTTAGTCACATTTCGTAACCTTTACATGTGTATTTCCCTTTTCCTAAATGACCGACTACTATTTATCATTTATATTCATTGTCATGTCTTAAAAAGCAGTGGATTCAAAATACAATTTGTTACATAAGGGTCATTTATAGTGTGTGTGTATGTATGTATGTGTGTATTTATGTGTGTGTGTAAAAAATGAACCCCTTACAGTAGCGATTATTTGCTCTTTTTGTACTAATTTTTGTTTTTGTTAACCCAATTATGTTACTAAACATATCAGGCCTGGGTCACACCTCTGTGCTATTTGCAGAAACACACTACAGTTCATTTACATGGTTTCACAACCATGATTTTTTCAGCTGCTGTGTATTTGGAAACGGTGCTATTTTTTATTTTTTTTTGGTTCAATATACTTCAAAGGAGAAGCTGCAGAAAAAACATTTTTGTGGCAATGTGTTTTCTAATCTGCCCAACAACAAATTGGCCAAAATAAATGCAAATTGCAGCAATTTTTTTTTAAGGTGTGTGTGTGTGTGTGTGTGTGTGTGTGTGTGTGTGTGTGTGTGTATATGTGTGTGTATATGTGTGTGTGTGTGTGTGTATGTGTATGTGTATATATGTATATATATATATATATATATATATATATATATATATATATATATATATATATATATATATATATATATATATATATATATATATATATATATATATATATAAATTAATTAATGCACCTCCGTTCCAGTCTGAGTTCCAGAGCGCTCTGGAGCAGGTTTTCATCAAGGATGTCTCTGTATATTGCTGCATACATCTTTCCCTCTGTCCTGACTGGTCTCACAGTTTCTGCCGCTGCAAAACATCCCTACAGCATGATGCTGCCCCCACCATGCTTCACTGTAGGGATGGTATTTGCCATGTTATAAGCAGTGACTGGTTTCCTCCAGACATGACTCTTGCCATTCAGGCCAAAGATTTCAATCTTTGTTCCATCAGAGCAACGAATTTTTGGTTTCTCATTCTCTGAGAGTCCTTCACAGCAAAACTCCAGATGCGCTGTCATGTGGATTTTCCTGAGAAGTGGCCTCCGTTTGGTCACTCTACCATACAGGCTTGATTGGTGAAGTGCTGCAGAGATGCTCTTCTCCCCCGATTGCTTAGTTTGGCCGGGTGGCCCACTCTAGGAGGAAACCTGGTGGTTCCAAACAACTTATTTTTACAGATGATGGAGACCACTGTGCTCATTGGGACCTTCAATGTGGCAGAAATTTTTCTGTACCCTTTCCCAGATCTGTGCCTCGATGCAATTCTGTTTAGGAGGTCTACAAGCCATTCTTTGGAATTCCTGGCTTGGTTTGTTTTGTGCCCTGACATGCGCTGTTGGCTGTGGGACCTTATATATAGATAGGTGTGTGACCTTCCAAATCATGTTCAATCAACTGAATTTACCACAGGTGGATTCCAATAGTTGTAGAAACAGCTCAAGGATGATCAGTGGAAACCGTATGCACCTCAATTCAGATTGTCAAAGCAAAGACTATAAATATCTATGTACATTTGATTTTTTTATTTGTTTAGCCTAGGTTCACACTGCTGCGAATTCAAAATCGCGGTAAAATGCGATTTCGCGGCTGCGATTTTGCGGCGATTTTGGCCGCAATTTCATGTAAATCGCGGCCCGAAATCGCAAAAAGTAGTACAGGAACTACTTTTTGAAATCGCAGATGCGGCGTCGCACTGATTAGGACAGTGCCATTGCCGACAATTGCTGCCGATTTGAGATGCGATTTGACATGTCAAATCGCATCTCAAATCGTTCCAAATCGTACCCAGTGTGAACCAGGGCTTAAATAAATTTGCAAAGATTTCAAACTTTTTTCACGTTTTCATTATAGGATATTATTTATAAAACTTTGAGTAAATGAGGAATTCAATCCATTTTGGAATAAGGCTGTATCAAAATGTGGAAAAAGTGAAGCGCTGGGAATACCTTCCAGATGCACTGTATATGTGGTATGTGTGTGTGTGTGTGTGTGTGTGTGTGTGTGTGTGTGTGTGTGTATGTATATATGTATGTATGTATGTATATATGTATATATATATATATATATATATATATATATATATATATATATATATATATATATATATATAGTATGTATGTATATGTGTGTGTGTGTGTGTGTGTGTGTGTGTGTGTGTGTGTGTTTTGAACCAGCACTCCTTGCCATTCTTTGGATAAGTTTTTAGGCCTGTTTGTAAACCTAGTCCATATTTCCAACCATTTCAGAACAAGGAAAGGCTGGCTGCAGTAACTAAACTCATGTAAGAGCCCTTTCACACTGTACCGCCCATAGCGTCGGCGGTAAAAGGCTATATTTACCGCTGATGCTATGGGCGGATTTGCAGTGCATTTCGGCCGTTAGCGGGCCGCATTTACCCCCCGCTAGCGGCTGAGAAAGGGGTTAAAACCGCCCGCGAAAAAAAATACAGCCGTGCTGTCCCATTGATTTCGCTCACCGCTCCTTCTCCGCTCCAAAGATGCGGCTAGCAGGACTTTTTTAACATCCTGCTAATGCACCACTCCAGTGTGAAAGCCCCTAGGGCTTTCACACGGGAGTGAATGGGGACAGATTTTTAAGGGTGTATTGCAGGCGCTATTTTTAACGCTATAGCGTCTGCAATACGCTCCAGTGTGAAAGGGGTCTTGGAGTAACTACACTTTTATTAACCACCTGTACCTCCGGAAGATTTTAACCCCCTTCACGAGCAGGGCATTTTTTGTTATTCAGCACTACGCTACTTTAACTGACAAATGCGTGGTCATGCAACACTATACGCAAATTAAATTTATCATTTTTTTTTTCCACACAAATAATGCTTTCTTTTGGTGGTATTTGGTCACCACTGAGTTTTTTATGTGATAGAAATAATAAAATAAATATAAAAAAAGACCGAGCATTTAAAAAAATAAATATATATTTTTGTTTGATTTTCTACTATAAAACATATCCAATAAAAATTTCTTCATGAATTTAGGCCAAAATGTATTCTACTACATGTCTTTGGTAATAAAAAAAAAAAAATCCCATTAAGTGTATATGAGGTGGTTTGCGTGAAAGTTATAGCGTCTGGTAAAGATACTGTATTTTTTTTTTTTTTAAATACTAGTAATGGTGATCAGTGACTTGTAGTGGGACTGTGATAGTACGGCAGACAATCCGACACTAGCTGACATCAATAGTGACACTAATACAATGATCAGTGCTAATTCTATACACTGTCACCGTACTAATAACACTGACAATGCATAATGGGTGTAATGCTGCTTTTACTAAGCAGGCTTGTGTATTTTTTACAGCAAGATGGTCTGTCAGTGTTTGGAGCTCTGTGTTTACAACACAACTGCCTTTTATGAACGATGGCGCTGATTAACGGGTCCCTGCGATCAATCATTGTCTGGCTTGTGCTGTAACAAATAACCCAGAAGCGCTGATCACCTACCAAATAGGGCTGCAACTAACGATTGTTTTCATAATCGATTAGTTGGCCGATTATTGTTTAGATTTATCGGATAATGGCCTTAAAAAAAAAAATGCAATTTTTTTTTTATTTTATTTTATTTATTTTTTTTGTTGTTGGGCAGATTACAAAACACAAATTGCCGCAAAAACACATTACATGCTTTTCTGCAGCTTCTCCGTTGAAGTATATTGAACCAAAAAAAAACAAAATGGCACCGTTTTGCGTTAAAAACTCCTTGCCCTTTCCAAATATGCAGCAGCTGAAAAAAAGTCATAGATGTGAACGTGTCCCATAGGAAAACATGTAAATGAACTGTAGTGTGTTTCTGCAAAAAGCACCAAAAAACAGAGGTGTGAACCCAGGCCTGAGATGTTTAGTAACATAATGGGGTTAAAAAAACTAAAATAAGTCCAAAAAGAGCAAATAATCGCTACTGTAAGGGGTTCATTTTTTTTACTGTGGGACAGTGAAAGTAATATTTACAGTAGCCATTTGCTTTTTTGTACTATGAAGGGCCAATTTTAGTTTTTTTAACCCCATTATGTTACTGGGCGATTAATCGATTATGAAAATTGTAATCGATTAATTTCCTAATCGATTAGTTGTTTCGGCCCTACTACCAAATACATGATCCAGTGCAGAGCGACTGCCCTGCAGCAGTATTTCTGTGTAAGGGGATTGGGAAGTGGTTGAGAGAAAAAAAAATCCTACTCCTGGGTGATCAATGTACGTTGCAGGGATTGTAACAAACTTTGTTATTGATGCCTACTTTGAAGAAAGCTGTTTGTTTGACTGTGTCCATGTCCACAGTGAATATGAATGGGAGTATTTTTTTAATTGTCAATCTTCTGCTGCATTTACGTGTTTCTAAGTGGCAGGGTTTGAATCCCTTTTTAGATGTTATTTACCTTTTGGGAGTATCGTACCAAAAATTAAATTTTTGTTGCAAGAGATGCCCAGAATCTAGTTAGTGCCGACTACTGATAAAATCCGTAAGTCAAACATACCAGCAGGAAATTATGTTTTTAGTCATTCTGTGTACACAGCACCTCCAGAATGCATATTGCATTTTACAGAAAATTACAGCACTGCTGATTTTAAAAGGAATGGTAATTTATTATAACATTTAATCAAAATATGACTTTGATATATACATCAACCTCCCCCCCCAAAAAATTGAGTTATCCTTGAAGTTCACCACTAATCACCTAAAACTAATTGGAAGCGGGCACGCTTAATGCTCCATTAAAAGTCTGTTGTAATAGCGTTTCCAATAAAGGTTTGCCGGTTCTCAAAGGCTGGATTTACTTTACTGATTTTGTGTTCACTCATTTGAATGAGCTAAAAGCACCAATGAATGAATGAAAAACTTGTATAGCGCTACAAATGCGAACTGAATCACCTCAAGGCGCTTGGTATCAATTTCCTTCTAATTTGGCCTTCAGAATAGGTGGGTCTTGAGTTTTTTCCTTAAGGCCTGGTGATTCATTTCCGTTCGGATGTTGGTTGGTAATGCGTTCCACAGTCAGGGTCCTTGGACTGCAAATATTCGTTCTCCTTTTGTCTTGTAACGGGCCTTGGGGATTTGAAGTAAATTTTGGTCGGTGGACCTGAGAAAGGGATTGGGGTTGTGGTATTTTATTTTCTCACATAAATAAAATAGAACGATTCCTTGAACACATTTGTGTGTCAGGCAGAGGGCCTTAAATGTGATCCGGTCCTTTACGGCCAGCCAGTGAAGGGACCTGAGGGAGTGATTGATTCCCAGTTTTTATTTCCTGTTATAAGTCGTGCCGCCGTATTCTGGACGACTTGTAGACGAGCAACCTGGTATTTTGGAAGACCAAGGTAAAGGGCGTTTGCATAGTCTAGCCTGGAGTTGATTATTGTTCCCACAACTACTGCTGTATCTTCTTTTGCGATGAAGACACAGCAGTGTCTGGCTGCTGGCTTTTAATAAATGGACACTTATCTGTCCTGGAGTCCAGCGATGTCGGCACCGCAGCTGATGTTGCCATTGCAGGTAAGGTTACCCGGCAGTGTAGTCTTTCGGGTTAACGCTGGGAACCCTACTGCACATGCGCGAGGCCCGCTCCTCTCTCCTACTGGCCCGGCAGCCGGGGAAGGAGGAGGGAGCCCCACCGTTGACGCCAATACCCGCTGCTGAGTCTCCAGGAAGTGGGAAAGGATTCCTGTCAAAGACTGGATTAATCGGATGAGCCAAAGTTCCACTTTTGGGTAGAACTCCGCTTCAATTGGTATTGGTGCACAGCCTGCTACAATAATGGTATAGTTGAAGGTACCGTAATTAACCTTTTTTTTTTTTCCCTTCATACAAATGGCTTTCTCCTTTCACCTACTGTTGCAAATGTAAAGCCTCGTACACACGCATAGATTTTCAGACGACCGAACGTCTGTTTTTTCAGGCATGCTAGTCTCATGTAGATAGTAAAGAGGTTACTCGCAATACGAAAATTTTCGTACGTCAGAACACAACGTCAGAAGTGACGTAATGTGTTCTTTCGTTTCTGAGCATGCGTAGTCTTACTCTTAAGATTTTTTTCATACGAAAACCGTACTAATGAAACGAAAATCGGACATTGAGTTCAACAGTTTTATAGTCTGCACATCCAGCTTTTGACTGGTAAAAAAAGCGAAATCGTTTGTTTAAAGCATCATACTAGTGACCCGAAAATCATCGGACAGCTCGGCGTACAATTTTTTTCTGTTTCAATATGTTTATTAAAGGTATTTCCAATTTCCATATAACAAAAAAAAAGTACAAGTAAAGATGTACAAACGACTCATATGGAAAAGAATTTACACATTTTTTCCATACAATTTTTGTATCTTGTGTATGGGCCTTAAGAGACGGCAATCTCAGCCAGTAGTTAAAAATTTCCTCTTGCCTATATCCAATCTCCTATTGGTGTTGGCGCATAGGGCCAATATCTTCTGCACAAAAACAGCAAGGAAATGTGGATACTATTGTATTTAATTTTAAAGTTTCTATCTACTTTTGCAGGTTCTGGTTTAGAAAAATGCAACCTGCAGCTTTTTCCCCCCTTGGTTTTGAGAAAATACATAAACAATATTTTCATTAACAACAAAAAACCGCGCTGATAACCCCCCCACCCTCCAATCCTTGGCAGCAGCAAGCGTGTGAAAACACAATAGCAATAAACAAAAAGAAAAAGCCGCGCCACAAAAACAATTAAATCACACACATTGGGGATGTGATGAATCCGTGGCAGTTCAGATGACACAAGTATTCACAATGTTCACAGGCAATAAGATACAGTCCTTGCAGTGATCGATCCTACGTTCCACAACACCCAGTGACAAATATGCATACAGTGACCCTCCACCGGAATATGGAAAGCCGCTTACCAGAAGGCAAGCGGTTTGAGGCAGGTGGCTATAGCCCAGCCCAGGCCTTTATCCCTCTGATGGGTCCCAGGAAGCTCTCCGTCCCCTGAGCGTGATGTCTCAGTACCACCGTGGAGATGAAAATAAAGAAAGACAGGCGCACATAGCGTAACTCTGTAGCATACACTTTATTTTAAAAAGGGTAAAATATACTCACAAGCGAGCGTGTTTAAAACAGCATTAAAAGGTAAATTGCCGGCCGGCATACAGGTTTTCATTGGCTCAACGTACAGCAGGCAGAAAAACACCTCGTTCACATTGACAGCAGCTTAAAAATCGTGCGATTATAAAGTCACCAGATGACATAGAAAGAGCACGCAAAATTAAAACAATCAATAGGTTTAACTTTATAAACCTCAATCTGTTCCTGATTTTTTTTTTTCCTTGCGTCGGTTTTTGCGTGCAGGCTTTGAATGCAGTCAGTTAAAAAAAAATAAAGCTTTAATGTAAATGTACTGAAGAAAGGAGAACATCTATTCTGTGTAGTTTTTCTCATTACTATTCAGAGTTGTTTTATGTTACATTTTATGGAGAGGGGGTGGTGATACATTGCCAGGCACCTCGCTGTCGGTGACGCTAAGCCCGTACCTCACTGCCCTGGAAATGGCATGTAGCTGGAGTCAGACAGTGGCAGCCTCCATCAGGAAGGTGTTTAACCTAATGACAGAATCCTGCTTAACACCCATCTTCTAATCAAAGCATGGAACACAGGAGAAAGTGGAACCTGAGAAGTGATCACAGTGGAAAGGGATTCCCAGAGTGCACACCAGTGCCGAGTGAAAGCTGGATAGAAGAGATTGCTTTTCTTCTTTCTCAGTCTGCAGGGAATTTGATCTGTAAACAATTTTAAAGCGATCAGGTTAAGCTAGTTCTGCAAACGATTGATACATTTTAAATGCCTATTTAAACAAGCCTCTCGTAAATGTTGGCATTTTAAACTGACAATGTCCTGCCAAAATGCATAATTACAGTGCCTTGCGAAAGTATTCGGCCCCCTTAAAACTTTGCGACCTTTTGCCACATTTCAGGCTTCAAACATAAAGATATAAAACTGTATTTTTTTTTTTTTTTTTGAAGAATCAACAAGTGGGGCACAATCATGAAGTGGAATGAAATTTATTGGATATTTCAGGCTTTTTTAACAAAAAACTGAAAAATTGGGCGTGCAAAATTATTCAGCCCCTTTACTTTCAGTGCAGCAAACTCTCTCCAGAAGTTCAGTGAGGATCTCTGAATGATCCAATGTTGACCTAAATGACTAATGATGATAAATAGAATCCACCTGTGTGTAATCAAGTCTCTGTATAAATGCACCTGCACTGTGATAGTCTCAGAGGTCCGTTTAAAGCGCAGAGAGCATCTTGAAGAACAAAAAACACACCAGGCAGGTCCGCGATACTGTTGTGGAGAAGTTTAAAGCCGGATTTGGATACAAAAAGATTTCCCAAGCTTTAAACATCCCAAGGAGCGCTGTGCAAGCGATAATATTGACATGAAAGGAGTATCGGACCACTGCAAATCTACGAAGACCTGGCCATCCCTCTAAATTTTCAGATAATACAAGGAGAAGACTGATCAGAGATGCAGCCAAGAGGCCCATGATCACTCTGGATGAACTGCAGAGATCTACAGCTGAGGTGGGAGACTCTGTCCTTAGGACAACAATCAGTCGTATGCTGCACAAATCTGGCCTTTATGGAAAAGTGGCAAGAAGAAAGCCATTTCCTTAAGATATCCATAAAAAGTGTAGTTTAAAGTTTGCCACAAGCCATCAGGGAGACACACCAAACATGTGAAAGAAGGTGCTCTGGTCAGATGAAACCAAAATTGAACTTTTTGGCAACAATGCAAAACGTTATGTTTGGCGTAAAAGCAACACAGCTCATCACCCTGAACACACCATCCCCACTGTCAAACATGGTGGCAGCATCATGGTTTGGGCCTGCTTTTATTCAGCAGGGACAAGGAAGATGGTTAAAATTGATGGGAAGATGGATGGAGTCTGCAAAAGACCTGAGACTGGGACGGAGATTTGTCTTCCAACAAGACAATGATCCAAAACATAAAGCAAAATCTACAATGGAATGGTTCACAAAGAAACATATCCATGTGTTAGAATGGCCAAGTCAAAGTTCAGACCTGAATCCAATCGAGAATCTGTGGAAAGAACTGAAAACTGCTGTTCACAAACGCTCTCCATCCAACCACACTGAGCTCGAGCTGTTTTGCAAGGAGGAATGGGCAAAAATGTCAGTCTCTCGATGTGCAAAACTGATAGAGACATACCCCAAGCGACTTACAGCTGTAATCGCAGCAAAAGGTGGCGCTACAGAAACTACTTTTTGAAAAGCGGCTGGAGACAATGGCCCTCGCTGAGGAGAGAGAAAGCAGTGATACTGCTTTTGGGCACAGTACTGGATCGAGATAAGGCTCAGGTAAGTATGCTGGGGAGGGGGAAACTGATCAGAGTGTGTTTGTTTTTTTTTTTTTTTTTTTTACTTTAATGCAAAGCATGCCTTTCCAACCATTTTAAGATACTGGTTGTAGTACTCGATGTTGAGGCACAATGCAGGGGAACCATGTAACAATCGGAGGACCCAAATTAAGGTGTTGCTACATGTAGGACTTAGAGGGGATTTTCACAAATAAAGGCAAATTGCTGTCCAACATGTAACTATGTTTTTATTTTTTAACACTTCACACAAGGGAAAAAAAATCCTCTTTTGAAGTGGGGTTAGCCCCCCCCCCCCCCTGCAAAGGTTAAATGCTTGTTTATGCCTAGAGTACCAGTAGCGAGGGCTTTTACTTGCCATTGCCCTCCCTTCCCTGGCAGCTGGCACCACTTTCCCTTAAAACTCTAGGTTGAGGGTAGTCCCTCATCATTCTTGTGTACAGTGCAGAGAGATTGGCCCTGCTCTGTACCTGATGGCGTCAGAGTGCCTGCAACAGCTAGAGTATTTTAGAGCAGGAGCTGGGGGGACTGGTTACATGGAAGGAGCCTGCAGGAGCGAGGAAAAGGTAACTAAAAGTCCTTGTTACTGGTTTCTTGGAGCATAAATGAGCACTTAAACCTTGTGGTATGGGGGAGGAGGAGGTAGCCCCACTGCAAGGAAGGATTTAATAAAGACTGTAGTAAAGCATACTTGGTCAGTAAAATGAGGAATACTAAATACCGGTATATAACTTTTTTTTATAATTTCTTTATAATGTATCTAATAAGATGAAGAGAAGGGCAGAAACTTAAAGGTTGGACTTTGAAGGTACTTTTGAGTTGGAGTATAACAAATTATTTATTTGATGAACAATTCATAAGGCAATCAAAACAAAAAAGAGGAAAAGGGTTAAAAATATCATAAAATGGACAAGAGTACATGGCACAAACAAATGAAAATCTGCTCCACATGAACAAACAGTGAGCCCTGTGCGTCAACGCATTTCACTGTTTTGCTTCATCAGGACACATTCAGGGGTTGTTGGTAAGAGTGGGTCTCACTATCTTGTCAGCAGAGTTCATAGAGGAGTCCACTAAGCATCAAGCGACACCATATATAGTTTTCAGATACATGTGACCAGAAGTAAGTGGCAAAAGCATCACTCCAAATATATATTAGTGCTATAGCATTCCTCCAAAGCGGAGAAGACTAAATATACCGAAAAACAAAAAAAAGACAGGAACCTAGCAGGCCATCATTCAACCGTAGTGGTGTTCAAGTAATACATATGTCTGTCTGTTGGCTCAGCAGAACCATATTTTCATAAGCAATGAACAACCTGACCAGCAATTGGGGAGTATTTATGGAGAATGACTAGCTGCTTAAAGCAGAGGTCTCCAAACTGTGGGCCGGGGGCCAATCGCCAGACTGTCGCGCTTCTGCTGCCGGGCCACGGAGGAGACAAGTAATGTCAGTGGTGTGGGGGAGAGAGATGACATCATCTCTCGTTGCCCTCACCGCTGTTCTGCCCTTACTTATAGGGCTGCGAAGGCTGCTCTACACAGAGGTGCAGCTGCGACCCAGAAGAGAGAGAATGATGTCATCTCTCACCGCCCACCCTCACTCTCATCTCGCATGTGCCTGTGTTTCACCTGCAGCTATTTTACCCGCGCAGAGGAGAGGCTGACAGCATTGTACCTGGCTGCAAGTACTCTGCAATGCTGCGGGGGGGGCTTAATTTTACATATAATTGAATGATACCCCCCACGCCGGTGCCCCTTGCACACAGCCGGTGCCAAAAGAGGTTGGGGGCCGCTGGCTTAAAGCCATCATAGCTGGAATTGTGTCCAGTCTGCCCCCCCTCACACACATTGCTCACGTCCACCACGTAAATTATATTTATTTATAATGTGTATATATATATAGTTGCATGACATTTAAAAAAAGAATAAAAATCTACATTTTTTTCAATGTCTGTGGTTATTGGATGTCATTTCCTAGCACTAATAAGCTGAGATTGTGCTATTAGAAGAATTGCCTCTGCAGGACTTGAATTAGTCACATATTGCCTTGTAGCTATGTGAGCACCGTGGCCTATGGGAATGCAGACTTCCTTTCCTTAGCCTTCTTATCATAAAAGAAATGTGCCATAAAACCTATTTACTTAAATAGCCACTTATCTTTGGATATAAAGGTAACACCACCATTATTGTTATAGCCTTTAGAAAGATTAGATATCGTAATCTGTAATTGCTCCTGAGAGTTTTAAAATGTAGGCATTACCTGTTATAATAAAGGCAGAACGCAATGAATGGCGCATTATTTATTTTTTTTGTGCTTGAGCTGACCTTGTGTCTTGACGTGTTTGGTTATATGTTTTGTATTTTTATATAATATAATGTGTCTTATAGTGGCATCAATTCTCAAAGCAACTGTTTTTACAAATGTTTTTTATTGTGATGGTGTCCTTAAAATTAATTCTAAGGCCCCTTTCACATCGAGGCGTTTTTCATGCGGTACAGGGCTAAAAATAGCGCTGCTATACCACATGAAAAAAACTGCCCTGTAGTGTTCAATGTGAAAGCCAGAAGGCTTTCACATTGAAGCGGTGCGCTCCAAAAGTCCTGCTAGCCGCATCTTTACCGCGGTATAGGAGAGGTGTGTTCACCGCTCCTATACCGCGCCTTCCCATTGAAATCAATGGGAAAGCGCGGTAATACCGCCGCTAGCGGGGGTTAAAACCTCACCGCTAGCGCCCGAATATCGCGGTAAATACGACGGTATAGCCGCGCTACAAATAGCGCGGCTATACCGTCACCGCGGCTCCACGCCTCAAAGTGAAAGAGGCTTAAAGCGGTTCTCCACCCTAAAGTGGAGTTCCACTGATCGGAACCCTCCCCCCCTCCGGTGTCACATTTGACACCTTTCAGGGGGAGGGGGGTGCAGATACCTGTCTAAAGACAGGTATTTGCACCCACTTCCGGCCCGGCATTCACGGGCAAAAGACGGGCATTCCGTCACATCCCGTCGCCCCCCCCCCCCCGTTGTGTGCTGGGAACATTTGGCTCCCAGCACACAGCGGGAGCCAATCAGCGGGCGCGACTCGCGCATGCGCCGTAGAGAACCGGGCAGTGAAGCCGCAGCGCTTCACTTCCTGGTTCCCTCAGCGTGGATGGCGGGGGGAGCAGCAGAGAGACGAGCGATCGCTCGTGCTCTGCTGCGATCGGCGCTGGACTCCAGGACAGGTAAGTGTCCTAATATTAAAAGTCAGCAGCTGCAGTATTTGTAGCTGCTTGTTTTTAATATTATTTTCCCCGTGGCACATCCGCTTTAAAGGTGTTTTTTTTTTTTTTTTTTTTTAATAACAAACCTGTCATTACTTGCTCTGTTGCACCCCCCCCCCCCCCAACTTTCTACGCGCCCCCATAGTAAGCCGCCGGCTATAGGCACAATGGGGCGGGGTGCTCGATCCCGAGCCACACTGTTTGTGTCTCTGCCCTGCCCCTTGCTCTCTCTTTTCAGGCTGTGATTAACATCAGCAGGAGTCAATCGCTCCCACTACTGCCTCCATGTCCAATGAGAAGCGAGAGAGCGGAGAGAACCACTGCTCTCACTCACAGAGCTGGATCATGATGGGGGGGGGGGTTGATGTGTTAGGTGAGTAGATGTGCTTTGCTTGCCCAGGGGCTCTTCTTACATTTTATGACAACACCTAGGTGTACAGGGTCCCAATGTGGCATATCTTCTCTTAGCCAGTAACTGGGTGTTTTGCTCAATTCAAATGTCTGATTTTGCAGACCAGTGTGACTCCACTTCTTCCAATGGTACATATCTCTCCAAGAGGAAGCAAAAAAGGGATGGCCAATGTTGGGGTATACCTTTTTTTTTTTTTTTTTTTTTTTTTTTTAATATTTTTTTTACTTTTGAGTCATCAGACACTTTTTTTAATCATTTACTTTGTATTTCTGTTTTGATAATGCATTCATTTAAAGCAGCGTTCCACCCAAAAATGGAACTTACATTTGCTTTTGCATTTGCCCCCACTTCCTGCGATAGATCGCCGCAGAATCTGTGGCGATCTATGCCATGTCCAGCCCCTCCTCTGCCCCCCCTCTGTCTTCTGGGAGCCACGCAGGTCCCAGAAGACAGCAGGGACCAGTAAGGACGTGACTCACGCATGCGCAGTAGGGAACCAGGCTGTGAGGCTGCAAGGCTTCACTTTCCGATTCCCTTACTGAAGATGCCAGCGCCTCCACCCGGCAGCCGAGGGACAGATCGGCTTTGGGTGAGGAGATTGCGGGCGTCCTGGACCGGTAAGTGTTCTAATATTAAAAGTCAGCAGATGCAGTATTAGTAGCTGCTGATTTTTTATAATTTTTTGGACAGAACTCTTCTTTAATGTAAGAAAACCTGTAGTGCGCCTAGTATTTGTTTTATTGCAGTAAATAAACTTGACTCCGGTTTTTCCAACAATAAACAATTAAATTAAGATTAGTGTTACGTAAGTTTGCAGTTCGCTCGTGTTTGTCGCCGTAATGAATGGGTTAACCTTGACAGTCGGTGAAAGCTGATGACAAAGATGTATCTGCTGTGTGCTCTTTAGTGTGCGCTTTTTTTTTTTTTTTTTTGTCTTACACAACAGCTGTCAACCAAGAATCATTAAATTTTCCATTTCCGAATGGCTTCCTGCGGAGAGCTTCCTTTTGCCATACTGTTTTTTTTTTTTTTCTTTCTGTCCTAAGGGGGGAAATAGCGTTTTGCTCAAATCACTTCAATCCATGTGAGAACTGAAGAAAATCTTCAGATTAGATTTAACCCTTAGAATGCTGTGAATCGACGTGCGTTCTTTGTTCACATTAATTAGACTGGACTTCTACCTCAAAATTTCCCAAATGACGCGTCTTAATCTCTCACACATGTGAGCCACCTAAACCAGTGTCTGCCATTTTAATTAAGAAAGGATAGCGGTTTTCCAGTGTCTGGTTACATAGGTAATGCCAAGTGGTAAGCCGCTATATATATTTTAAAGTTTCCTGTGATTCTGTACAGCAGTGTTTCTCAACTCCAGTCCTCAAGGCGCCACAACAGGTCATGTTTTCAGGCTTTCCATTATTTTGCACAGGTGATTTGATCAGTTTAACTGCCTTAGTAATTACCACAGCCGTTTCATCTGAGGGAAATCCTGAAAACATGACCTGTTGGGGCGCCTTGTGGACTGGAGTTAAGAAACACTGCTGTAGAGTAAGAGCATGTGTGCCTCTAAAATAAAAATGCCCCTAACATCAAAGTGCCGTCTCAATTATAACTGGAGCCTGTGCTCTACCACTCGGGGGAAAGCAACCTGTTCACTTTAAAGGAGCCCTCCGCAGCACCATATACCTTTTTTGTTTCACTCCCCTGCCACTCTGTTAATTTTCTTGGGACAAAAGGAATGTCCTTTTTAAGGTCTTGTTTCACATTGAATGCGGCTTTGAAATTGTGCAACTTCATCTGAAATCGCACAATTTCAAAGCCACATGTCCGTGCAAATTCAGGTGCAGCTTCATGAACACATGTCCATGCAAGTCGCACCCGACATTGCCAAAAGTAGTGCAGGAACTACTTTTTCAAATCGATGTGGCACCGCAAAGTCAGCGTCGTACTGATTTGAACATGGCTATTGCCAACAATTGGGTGTGATTTGTCATGCGATTTAACCTGTCAAAACGCATGCCTAGGCGCTCTAATGGGAATGAGGGCTTAAAATTCCAGCTACCAGGACTGTAGCTTACACTGAGCTATGGAGTCATCGTGTAACAACACTGGTCCAGAGCTGTCGCATGTTTCCTCATACCTGGGCGTACCGGGTCATTTCTTTTGGCTCTTTGTGCTGAAAAGAACCGTGGGGAGTGAAAGAGAAGCCAGTTAATGCTGGAAAGGGATGAATAAAGCATTGATTTGCCTAAAGCGGAACTTTACCCATAACAATTTGAGGAAAAATATTATGTTCTTTAGCAAGGAACATACATTCCACATTAATAGTTATGCTATCAAAATTAGTGTGTGCTGTAAATTGCCTCCAGCATTGCTCCTTTTTCTCCTTGCAGGAGGCCACCATTTTGCTGAAGCCCAGAGCCCCTGAACAGCAGTAAGCCCAGGTTCACACTGCTCCAATATGAAAGTCACATGACTTCCGATCCGACTTTGCCCTGCAACTTCAGTCTAACTTAATGTGACTTGTCGTATCAAAGTCTGACCAAAGTAGTGTAGGAACCTTTTCTAAAGTCGAAGTGACTTGTGTTGGATCAGTTAAGACTGCTCTCATAGGGAGACATTTAATTGGACATGTCATCCGAGTTGTGCTCTCACAGATTCCTTAAGCCCTTATGCATTGTCATGGAACAAATAGTGCAGTTATTTTTAGACTGTTGTGTAATTACCTGGAGGGCATATCATACATCGCTAACAAATAAACTGTCAAAGCAGTTAAAGGAAGCATTTGTTGCCACTAATGCAAGAGCCCTGAAGGAACTCTACTGCATGAAGTAGTCAAGTTTTACATATGGACGTTCAAAAAACAAACAAACTTTTATACCCACCTAGGACAGGGTTTGGCAAATTTTGCTTTGAGTCTAGGAGCCATCTAAAAAAAATTAGGGGCCCGTTTGTGCATGACTAAATATAACTCGTATCACAATCAATGTTTTCATGCACCTCAATGCATGCGTTCACATTTGTACGTGCATATATGTGGGGGGCCTCAAACTATTTTTTTTTGAGGGGGAGGGGGTGTAACTTTGTTCTTGGGTGTACCTTTTTTAATTTTTTAAGTGGGGGGTGGGAGAGCGGACGCGTGTCCCAGGCCCGAAGATGGGCAAGCGGAGCCCAGGATACATAGTGGAGGGGGGGCACTTTACTTGCGTGTGTGAAAGCAATGGTTCCACCTGACAAGTGAGCCCTAAAATGTAAAAAAAAGCTACCTGCCTGGAAATTTGGAAATTGTGCATCCCTGCAACAGTGAATGGGCTGACAAAAGCCCAGGTGCCAGGACGCACATTCTAGTTGGAAAATAGCGACCTGACACCTGTGATTTGCCGTGTCCCGACCTAGGAGGTGCAGCTTCAATCCAATGCTGCATCTCTCCCCCACCGGCTCTGCAGTAAGAGTGACCAAACACAGCTGATCATCTTTTGTACATCTGGATTGATCCCAAGATCTCTTTGGAAGGAGCTGCAGGATCCCTCTTCTTTTTTTTTTTTTTTTTCAGACTCCCTTCTACCAATGGACTAAACTGTTGCTATTCATATTTATGGTCTATGCAAGTGTTCATGTGCACTGAGTGTGTGTATGTATTTATACACATATACTTTGTGTGTTCCTTGCAGGTGGGGGACTGGGAGGTTTTGGAAGCAAATTACCAGGCCCTGGTCTCACTAAAGTTGGAACTCGCTGTTCTAGGAGGTTGGAACTCGCTGATCTAGGAGGTTGGAACCTGCTGATCTAGGAGGTTGGAACCTGCTGATCTAGGAGGTTGGAACCTGCTGATCTAGGAGGTTGGAACTCGCTGATCTAGGAGGTTGGAACCTGCTGATCTAGGAGGTTGGAACCTGCTGATCTAGGAGGTTGGAACCTGCTGATCTAGGAGGTTGGAACCTGCTGATCTAGGAGGTTGGAACTTGCTGATCTAGGAGGTTGGAACCCGCTGATCTAGGAGGTTGGAACCCGCTGATCTAGGAGGTTGGAACCCGCTGATCTAGGAGGTTGGAACTTGCTGATCTAGGAGGTTGGAACTTGCTGATCTAGGAGGTTGGAACCCGCTGATCTAGGAGGTTGGAACCCGCTGATCTAGGAGGTTGGAACCCGCTGATCTAGGAGGTTGGAACTTGCTGATCTAGGAGGTTGGAACTTGCTGATCTAGGAGGTTGGAACTTGCTGATCTAGGAGGTTGGAACCCCGCTGATCTAGGAGGTTGGAACCCCGCTGATCTAGGAGGTTGGAACCCCGCTGATCTAGGAGGTTGGAACCCCGCTGATCTAGGAGGTTGGAACCCCGCTGATCTAGGAGGTTGGAACCCCGCTGATCTAGGAGCTTGGAACCCCGCTGATCTAGGAGCTTGGAACCCCGCTGATCTAGGAGCTTGGAGAACTTTTTTTTTTCTTGGCCTCCCAGAAGAATTGATGCCTCTTTCTCAGCTCATCAGTCAGTCTGTGGAAACATTTTTCTCTCCATTTTTTCAGGCAAGACATATTTTGGCTGGAATTAGGTTTGCACATATTTGTGTTACTAAATAAAATTAGACTAGCCTACAGTTTTTTTTTTTTCTTACAAATGGATGTGTGCCGATATGCCATGTGATGGGGAAAGCAAGGCCGTTGGATTAAGTAAAGCCATCTTCTTTGTGTGTGTATATGTGTGTATGTATATATATATATATATATATATATATATATATATATATATATATATATATATATATATATATATATATATATATATATATATATATATATATATATATATATATATATATTTCTGATTCAAATGCTTCCTCTTTTTGTTTTGTATGTTGTTTCTTTGTATTCTAACTGTCTATGGAAATGTAAAGAGCACTGAAATATAAAGGAAGTATATTTTCACAAACGTGAATGCTCTGGTGGTGTAAGGTTGCATGTTTGACTATGGAGAAGGGGAGAACAGGAATATGTGTGCTCGGTTTGTGCTGGTCATCTTTCTCTACACAATATTGATCTCTTATGGCTGACCTTGGTTTCCCATTGGATCGCCCATATGGGGAGTTCGCACACCCCCCCCTCCTATACTTACCCCGCACCCAGGAATATGGAATTATTAGCCCCATCCAGCTGAAATCAGGGGACTGTCATCTTATGTGTATGGGTCCATTTAGGCTTTTGTATGTAGCATATACAAGGCTGCACTTTTTTCTCTCTTGGGCAAAAAACAACTTTATTACTATGCTAGTTCCAGCATGACCACAAACCCTCCAGCCCAGTCCTTCCTCTTTGCCTTAGAGCCATGCAATTAAATATAGGGCTTAGGGAACTCCTGCTAATAATTATATCCACTTATGACACATTATTAAACTAATCAGTAAGTTGTAAATCTAAGAATACAGAATGTGGCATGTTTATTTGGCAATATCTTTTTGGGGAATTTATATTGAAATTTATTAGATCATAATAATAATAATGGACAGAAAAGATACCCAGAACAGTGAAACATTGTAGTGCTCACTAACAGTGTCGGTTGCTATTCTGTAGTATTAAAGTCTTTTTATTGAAATATGAAAGTGCTGTCAGTTGTTAATATTGTTCTACTCTATCTGCAGAGTGCGACAAGGACACAGTATTGTTTATGCGGTTTTAATATCTCACCTAGTTATGGTTTAATTTGTGTTCACAGCCAGTGAGGCATCATGTGGTTGTTTATGCTGACTATAGCTTAATGGCTAACCGTGACATCAGTTGATGATTGAACAGCTATCTATCTCGGTCTCCGATGGAGAATTTGAAGTGTCCCAAGTGTCTATTCTGGATTGGTAACGGACACACGCTGAACGCTGTTTAGGTAACCAAAATAATCTAGCATTTGCATCCTGTTTATTTTTCTTCTAGCTTGTTTAGGGATTTTGTTATGCTATTGGCATATGCAGCATGTGGTTTTCATGTGAAGGCTACATACCTTTTTAAAAAATACAGATTTTCTTAAAATATACGTGTGGTTTGTTCTATATTGTAGTGCCTTTATGCAATATGTTGGGTTTTTCTGTATATTACGGATTTCTTTTGTTGGCACAAACTCTTTTCAGTTTATGGCCGTCTTGTTTCAGGTCAGTATGGGGTTTATGCTTTCGGTATATGGAAAATGGTGGCCGTCTCTGCGCACACACACACACACACACACACACACACACACACACACACACACACACACACCAACTCCCTGTTGCTTGAATGAGATGGGTAAAAGATAACTTCAGCTCCTGTTCTCTACCTGTAAAGAACGCCTCCGAGGTGTTTCATCCTTTTCGGGTTTAGTTGAGGTTCAGTCACATTCATGCAATAGGAAGTCAGCGTCTGTGTGCAGATGGTGAGCGTTTTGTTGACGTCTACTAGATTTTGACAAGCTGATCGTGTCTGTCTTGCACCAGCTTTTTTTGCTGATCTGACTGACATGGCATTTGAGAGTTACTATTTTTATTGTTTTGGGCATACTAGTATGTTGATGGCTGTCTATGCAAACCTGTCTTGGTGAGTGCCATTCTATATTTACAGAACAGACCTCCTATAGCAACTTCCTCCGAGACTGATGTCCAGGGTTCTGTATAATCGTCTTGCCTAATTTTGTTGCTGCTAAATGTATACAATGAACAATCGTTTTTGGCATGCAGTGCATATGAAATTGTTGTATTTGTGTCTTCGCTGCTGAAGCAGAGACTGTTTATTGTCATTGTTGTATGCACAGTGTCATCCTCCATATTTGTTTGTGTTTTACATATCGCGTAGAAAAACCTGCTTGGGCAAGCCGTAGTTGACCTAGTATTTAAACAATGCTTGTTTTTACCTTGATGTATTCTGAACTACAGTAAAACCTTGGATTGCGAGCATAATTTGTTCCAGAAACATGCTTGTAATCCAAAGCACTTGTATATCAAAGCATTTTTTTTACAGGGTATAAAAGAGAAGAGATGCCCCTCGAAGTGTAGCAATAAGTTACTAAATGTTGTACCTTCATTAAATGTAACCATATTGCTACACTTAGAGGCTCCTCTCTTTTTTTTTTTTTTTTTATATACTCAGTTGTGACATGACACTACTCTTATATCAAGACATCACTTGTATATTAAGGCAAAATTTATTTAAAACATTTTGCTTGTCTTGAAAAACGCTCTCAAACCAAGGTTTTACTGTACCCTTAGAACATTCCCCAGTACATATTTTTCTTAAAGTGGATGTAAACCCTCCATACACCCAGTGGAGTGAAAAGCCTCAGATAAGACAGATGAACCAAATCTCCCTACATACGTTTTTACATCCATATCTGCTGTCTTCACATTTATATACTGTTTAGAAAGTTCAGATCATGTTAGATTTTCTCTTCCTGGTTAACACAGTGTGATGTCTGGGCATACAGCCAAGATAGCGAACATTGCTGATTGGAGGAAAGGCACACACCCCCTCATCATAGGCAGAGACTCTCTCAGGTGTTTTGTAACAGGCCAGCTCCCTGCTAATCTATTTATAGCAACCTCCCCTGACAAAAATGTCAGGCTGCTTTTATCTGATGTGTCATAGAATTTGTCAGGAGTTATCAGGTTGACAGAGGAACGGTTCAGGAGAGAGCTACCGGACACAGCTCTTTGAAGAGAGATAACAAAACACTGCAGATATATGTGCCCAGCTCAAATTTCATGAATCGGGTTTACATCCACTTTAACCAGTTAAGATATACATCGGCAGAAGGGTGTGGCTGGGCACAGGCACGTACCTGTACGTTGCCTTTAAGAGCCCAGCCGTGGGTCGCGAGTGCGCCACCTGCGGCACGCTCGCGACCTGGTCCTGTTCTCCGTGACCATGCCCGCGGACCCAATCGCCGGTGTCCCACGAATCGGGTCACAGAGCTGAAGAACGGGGAGAGGTAAGTGTAAGTGAGTGAGTGAGTAACTTGTATAGCGCAGCACATGCAAACTTAATCGCCTCAAACAAACCTTTTTTTGTTCTTCCTAGTGTGGCGGTCACTGATCGTCTGTTCCCTGTGTTAGCGAACGACGATCGGTGACGTCACACGCACAGCTACCCCCCCCCCCCCCCCACAGTAAGAACAATCCCTTAGGGCAACCTCTACAGCGCCCCCTCCAGGTTAACCCCTTCATTGCCAATGGTCCCAAAAGTGTCCAATGTGTCCGCCATAATGTAGCAGTCATGAAAAAATTCGCTGATTGTCGCCATTACTAGTAAAAAATAAAAATGCCTTTAAAACTATCCCCTATTTTGTAAACGCTATAACTTTAGCGCAAACCAATCAAACGCTTATTGCGAATTTTTTTTTTTTTACTACAAATATGTAGAAGAATACATATCTGCCTAAACTTTTAATGTTTGTTTATATATTTTTGGGGGATATTTATTATAGCAAAAAGTAAAAAATATTGCATTTTTTTTCAAAATTGTCGCTCTATTTTTGTTTATAGCGCAAAAAATAAAAACCGCAGAGGTGATCAAATACCACCAAAAGAAAGCTCTATTTGTGGGGAAAAAAATACGTAAATTTTATTTGGGAGCCACGTTGCACGATCGCGCAATTGTCATTTAAAGCGACGCAGTGCCAAATTGCAAAAAAGGGGCCAGGTCCTTTACATGCATAATGGTCTGCGTCTTAAGTGGTAAAGTATATAAATATACCTATGTAGCTTTCTTACACTGCTACTTTCCCGAACCCCTGATTATATCATATGTCCAACATCTCCAGCCAGTGTCAATCACCCACTGGGAGGAAGCAGTGGAATGGCTTTCTGCTCCACGCTTTGGTTTCTATAGATGCAAGTAGGGTATGCAAAAATGGCTCAAATGGACCCTGTAAGAAGGGGACGCAGCGAACTAAAAAAAGCAACATGAGAAGGGGGTGTCCTTGCTGGATGGGCTTTGGTGGCCGGTGCCTTGTGTTATTACAGTGCAAGGCACTGTTTACATTTTTTTCTTTTTTTAGCCCAGGTTCACACTGGGTACGATTTGAGATGCGATTTCACATGTCAAATCGCATCTCAAATCGGCGGCATTTCTCGGCAATGCCACCGTCCTAATCGGTGCGACGCCGCATCTGCGGCGCTGCACCGATTTAAAAAAGTAGTTCCTGTACTACTTTTTGCGATTTTGGGCCGCGATTTACATTGAACCCTCCACAGATGTCTCTTAAATCGCGGCCGAAATCGCGGCAAAAACGCGATTTTTACCGCGATTTTGAATTCGCAGCAGTGTGAACCTAGCCTTAAACAAATGAAATGCCACAAACTGACTCTTTATTAATTCCTAAGCACCTCATCGGTGACGCATAGAAACAGAAACTGTGAGAGAAAGCCGTGGAGCAGTGTGCAATAATGCAGACTTGTTACCTATTTACAAACCGCAATTCTCCATTGCTGCCGCCTGCCTTCCACTGTAACCAGGACACATAGAAAACAATTGTTCTTGTGCTTTTGTAGAGATTAGTGTTTTTCTAGCACAGAAAAAGTAGTGAATACGTGTCGCAGTATTCAAGATAGTAAATGTGTGGGGATCTTCGCAAAGTACGCTTTTCAAACTTAAAGATCATTCAGGATAATAAGAGTAGGTCAGAAATAATTGAAATGCTATGTGAAAATACATGTCGAATTTTCCATTTTGACCATAGATGCACTTTAACCACTTCCTTACTGGGCACTTAAACCACCTTCCTGCCCAGACCAATTTTCTGCTTTCAGCACTGACGCACTTTGAATGACGATTGTGTGGTCATACAACACTGTACACAAATGATATTTTTATCATTTTTTTCCCCCACAAATAATAGTTTTCTTTTGGTGGTATTTGATCACCTCTGTGGTTTTTATTTTTTGTGCTATAAACAAAAAAAGACAGAAAATTTTGAAAAAAACACAATTTTTTAACTTTTTGCTATAATAATTTCCCTTTTTTTTTTTTTTCGTCGCTTAGGCCGATACGTATTCTTCTACATATTTTTGGTAAAAAAAATCGCAATAAGCGTTTATTGATTGGTTTGCACAAAAGGTATAGCGCCTACAAAATAGGGGATAGATTTATGACATTTTTATTTTATTTTTATTTTTTTACTGGTAATGGCGGTGATCTGCGATTTTTTTTGTCAGGCCTGCAATATTGCGGCGGACATATTGGACACTTTTGACACTATTCACCATTCACATTTATACAGCAGACAGTGCTATAAATATGCACTGATTACTATATAAATGTGACTGGCAGGGAAGGGGTTAACACTAGGGGTGATCAAGGGGTAAATGTGTTTCCTGGGAGTGATTCCTACTGTGGGAGAGGGGACTGACTGGGGGAGGTGACTGATTGGTGTCCCTATGTACAAGGGACACGGCATCGGTCTACTCTCTCCCCAGCAGGACGTGGAGCTCTGTGTTTACACTGCCGATCGCTATTAGCTGGCGGACATCGCGGCCGCCAGGAACGCGCATCGGCACCACATGACACAGCGGGCACAGCTTTTCCTCGGCGGCGCGCGGGGGGGAATGTAAACAGGAAGACGTCCAGGGACTTCCATCCGGCAGTTGAGAGCTGCGCTGTAGATGTCTTTTGTCTATAGCGCGGCTCTCAAGTGGTTAAATAGTAATAAGACTTGTATGTAGGGACAGTGAATATCTCCTAAATATGCGCCGTTTAGGAAATATTCATAGCTGATGAGGTCACTGGCACATGTGCAATTCGCTCTGCATTCAGGGAAAAAAGTGTACTGTCCATGCGAAGAGTGGCGTGTCGCAATTGTGACTCCTGTGCGCATGCACGTGAGTCATGTCATTGTGACCTGGTCATTTAAATGCCCAGAGAGCCCAAACCCAGTAGATAGACTGGGCGAAGATGGAAGTACCTGTGGTGGTGACATCATGCTTTTAGTGGGCTCCGTTTTCAAAGTTAAGGCTGGCATAATGTGCTAGTACACAGTGCACTAGCATAATATGCCATTAAAGTCGTTTTTACCTTCATGCATTCTATGCATACAAGTAAAAAACCTTTGGTGTGCGACTCCCTTATACTTACCTGAGCCCAATCTCGATCCAGCAATGTGCACAAGAGCAGCAGCTCTCTTGGCTCTCTCCCACCTCATTGGCTCAGACACAGCAGTAGTAGCCACTGGATCCTGTTTAATCACAGCCAGTGAGGAGGGAGCGGGGCTCAGGAACACCACCATGCACGAATGCCCCCATAGCAAGCGGCTTTCTATGGGGGCACTCAGCGGGGAGGAGGAGCCAGGAGTACTGGCGGGGGGACCTGAGAAGAGGAGGTTCAGGGTTGCACAGAGCAGGTATGTATGACACGTTTGTTCACTTGAACTTACAGGGGCCCTGGGTATTTCTTTGTTAAAATGAGTTTACTACCGCTTTAATATTAAAAACGATTGTATAGTATTCAGGTGACAATGGGTCAATGTGATCTTGTTGTTAATGTGGTAGAATAAAATCATGTAGGAGAAGACAGACAGACAGCTGTCTGAAAGCAAATGTGCCCTTTATATTCTTTCAGATATTCAGTTCCCCAGTCCTTGTTGTTCCAATGTAGATTTTCTAGAAACAGCTGCTTTCCATTACCAGTCTTCTTTCCATCTCCTCCTTGATTGTGATTTCGTATTCCTTCAGTACACAGAAGCAGCTGTTCCCTGTTAGCAAACTGTCAGCATTTCATTTCATTATGACAATTTTAGTGTAGTTCTTGTATAGAATCTAACTGTTGGGGGTTGTGTATTTGGTATTATCACTAATGGTCAGTGGATCTTCACAGGGAACACAATGTCCTGAAGTGCATTATTATATTACCTGGATTATTACTGCTGGCAGCAAACCATTAACTATTAATGAAGCGCCAATTCATATCAAATTTCATATTAAACAAGTATAAGCCCACTGTCCCTCTTTTGTCTGATAGTATACATTGAGTAATTACAATTTGCCCAGAGGCGTTTATATTTAAAGGAAGTTCAAGTAATAACCATGAAGCTCTATAGAGGAAGGTGTAAGGAAGAAATTTGTTTAAACAGGATATTGGAAATCATGTCGGGAGTTTACTCATTTATCTTTAAAATAATCAATGTCTGAGAAGCTTTCTAGACCAGAATATTGATTTCTGTCCTGACACTTTTACGTTTTGGTTTCCTTCTCCATCTGTGGGGATGCCGGTTAAGCGCATTTAAAGCCAAAGTAAATCCATCCATTTAACTGTTTCCTAAAGTCATTGCATTCTGTAAATGATGATGGTCGCGAGTGGTTGTAGCCCAACTGTGAAGCCATCAAATGACTGGTGTCATAACTGATCACATGTGCAGCAAAATGACAACTGCATATCAAACAGAGGCTAAGGTGGCAGCTTCCTGTAAAGCAGTGGTCTCCAAACTGCGGCCCTGTGCAGTAGTGTATTTAGGTTTTGTGCTGCCCTAGGCCTGACTAAACTCATGCACCCACTAATTTAAATGACCAACCTCTTCCTGTCAAGGCCACACCCCTTGCTGTTTAAGACCTACCCTTAAATTTTCGAGTGGGGGACACTGAGGGCCTGGGGGGAGGGGGGCAATGCATTCCCTTAATTTGCATAGATTTCCTCTCACTTCCTGTTTGGCTATGGGGCAGGAAGTGCAAGGAAATCTCTGCAATAAGACAGAGATAGTAAAAAATAAACTGACAGGGGCTATAACCCTCCTTTACTCTATCCAAAATGATAAAACGGTGTTGCCTATAGTTCTACTTTAAGCACAAATTTCTGATCATTTTATAGAGAGGACTAAAAAAATATAACCATGACATGGTGCAGCAGAAAACAGGAAGGTTTGTGGTCCAGAATGATGGGACATTCGAAATTAGAAGCATCCCCCCCCCCCCACAGTTGTGGAATGCTGACCGCCCGCATAACGGAAGTAGTGCAAATGGGGGCGCTAGACTAATTTGCCTCTCAGCCCAGTCCGCCCCATATAGTGTAGCGCAAGCTGTCATTTCTCACAATGTCACCGACAATGGGGCACAATTCCTCTCAAAGACACCGATGGGGGCTATTCCTTACAATGACACAAATGATTTAGGACAATTCCTTACAATGACACCAACCATGGGGCCCAGTTAGTCTCAATCACATGGACATAATGGATGGGGCACAATTCCTCCGAATGACACGAAGGATGGGGCACAATTCCTCCGAATGACACGAAGGATGGGGCACAATTCCTCCGAATGACACGAAGGATGGGGCACAATTCCTCCGAATGACACAAGGGATGGGGCACAATTCCTCCGAATGACACGAAGGATGGGGCACAATTCTTCCCAATGACACGAAGGATGGGGCACAATTCCTCCCAATGACACGAAGGATGGGGCACAATTCCTCCCAATGACACGAAGGATGGGGCACAATTCCTCCGAATGACATGAAGGATGGGGCACAATTCCTCCGAATGACATGAAGGATGGGGCACAATTCCTCCGAATGACACGAAGGATGGGGCACAATTCCTCCGAATGACACGAAGGATGGGGCACAATTCCTCCGAATGACACGAAGGATGGGGCACAATTCCTCCGAATGACACGAAGGATGGGGCACAATTCCTCCGAATGACACGAAGGATGGGGCACAATTCCTCCGAATGACACGAAGGATGGGGCACAATTCCTCCGAATGACACGAAGGATGGGGCACAATTCCTCCGAATGACACGAAGGATGGGGCACAATTCCTCCGAATGACACGATGGATGGGGCACAATTCCTCCCAATGACAGGAAGGATGGGGCACAATTCCTCCCAATGACAGGAAGGATGGGGCACAATTCCTCCCAATGACAGGAAGGATGGGGCACAATTCCTCCCAATGACAGGAAGGATGGGGCACAATTCCTCCCAATGACAGGAAGGATAGGGCACAATTCTTTCCCTTTCACACTGACCACTGTCCGGCCTTCGTAAAGTCTGAAGGACAGTGAACTGGTCCTTTTGTTTAGAAAGTTTGGAGACCCCTACTGTAAAGAATAGGGCTGTTTAGTGCCGTTTTAAACAGCTGTGAGAGGCATGTAACCCCTGAACTTGCTGCAGTGTTATTTATCTGGCTTCAGAAAATGAACATTTGTATTTCATAGAAGAACTTTAATCATTTGTAGTGGAAGCCAGACAAACGTTCACTTTCATCTACAGTATATTGGGTTGTTGGCAGATAAAAGGGTAGGTGGGATGAGTGATTGCTATGACCAGGGATAAGGATATGTGTCTGGGTTTGGTTTTCAGGGAGTTCATCGAACCCAGAGCAAAAACTTAATGTTGAGCCTCATTTTCTGGCAGGCAAATCTTGATAAACAATTATGGCATTTTTTAAGGCTAATCGGCAATTGGTTATAAAAAAAAAAGGGATGTTGAGCTGGGCACATGTACCAATGCAAAAACACTTTTTTGAGAGGGTCCTCGTTTTAATACGTCTTTCAGGACGGTATATGAAAGACACCAGTTCGTTAAGCTGCATATGTTATGGAACAGTACGCTTTTCACAGATAGTGCAGAATACAGTGTTGCTGACGCTGTCCATAAAGTTGTGCTGTTCTGTAACCCCGATGAGAGAAGAGGATCAAGGGGCTGCAATCAGGACAGTCAAGGGAAGGCTATTGTATTCTGACATGGAGGAACTCCCTTTGTCAGAATACACAGATCAACACTTGCATCCATTGGTTTTTCAGCATTGGCCGGCTTCTGTTGAACAGACAGCAGTTCACACGGACTGAAAGTCGCAGTTCCTTTTGAGCCTGTCTGTGTATACCACGGGTGCCCAACCAGTGGCCCGGGATTGAATTGGGAGGCAGGGGTTCTGCGGAAGGTAGTAGGATTTTTGTTTGTGTTTTTTTTTTTTATAGTGTTTACAGGTTTACATTTTTTTAATTATAATTTTTTACATTTTTTTTTGTATTCCTTTTTTTGTAAGGCCGTCCCTGCCATGGTGAAAAAAACTCTGTGTGGTTGCAGAAAAATACAGTAAACTACCTACACTCGCACTACATTATTAACAAATATCTAAAGCCACAATTTGTTTTTACTTATTTATTTTTTATTTTTTTAAAGCTTTGGATACAGTATTGAAAGGTTAAATCCCATGGCAATTATTTATAGTTTTAATATGTCTGGTTGTAATTGTGGCGGTAAAGCCACGTTTCAGCTGGCTGCTTTTACTACCCTCCAGCCGCCCGTGTGAAAGAACTTTATACCCCCAAAAAATGTTGTCTTTTCATACTTTAAAAATCCTCCCGTAACAAATCACAAGGCATTGGTATGCTCAATGCTGAAATGGCTAATGAATGTCGTACATTCCACTACTAGCAAAGAAAATTGTATTTGCTGTGTCAAATCCAGTGTGTCTAATGTTTTGATCCTTCGGAGGTAAAAATAGACTCCAGTAATGTATGCTGATTTATTTTTAACAATGATTAAGAGCAGATTTGTTTATTTCTGGAAATAGCAATTGAGATGGATGATGAAGTGATCATTTCTTGAAAAGAAATGTAAGATTTTATTTTTCCAGCAGCTGGTAAATTTAGTCACAGGTTTTTTATTGCATTTTTAGAAAACTTTGTGCTGTTAATTTAAAACGATAAAAATCTGTATATGATTCTGATTTTATTTATGCGACATTTACAAGGCAGACATGCAGTACCTGAAAATACAAAGAGGTAAAGTAGGACAACCTGAAGCAGCAGGGGAGCCTTTGATGTTGGCATTGGTAAAGTGATGTGAGAATACATACAGTACATAAATACACTTTTATTTATGTACAAGTGTTTCAGTAAATTTAATTTTAAAGTGAAAGGTAAATATGCTGAAATTGCCAAGAAGAAAGATTCTATTTTGAATGTTTTCGCTTTTAAATGGAGATTGAAAAAAACTACTTGCTCCTGGCTTATTTATTTAATTGTTGCTATTGTGACATTTTTTTCAGGCTGAAACGTTGTAGTTTTTTTGTTTCCTGGTGCTTGCGTAGGCTGGCCCTTTGGCGTGTGTCAGTTCTGAAATGATGTCACCCGTAGGTAATGAGCCATCGATCATCTCTGTATGTGCTACCTTTTATAGTGCAACCTGTGTTCCTCAGGTGGGAGTAGATTTAGAATCAAAGGCATATCTGAATCATGTGCCAACTATTGACTTAAGCATTGCTGCCTAAAATAAGTTTCATAATGTGCATCTCCTAGAAATAAAATAGGCTTGTTATAAATCCAGGAATGTAGCGCTGGAATCTAGGGTCAGTAGGTACTGACAAGCTGCTTAAAGCAACCAATCCAAAGGGATAAGATGATGTAACTTGGAAAAAGGGAAGCTGCATCTGGCGGCAGGCTAGTGACGAGCTGCATCTGGCGGCGAGCCAGGGGCGAGCTGCATCTGGCGGCGAGCCAGGGGCGAGCTGCATCTGGCGGCGAGCCAGGGGCGAGCTGCATCTGGCGGCGAGCCAGGGGCGAGCTGCATCTGGCGGCGGGCCAGGGGCGAGCTGCATCTGGCGGCGGGCCAGGGGCGAGCTGCATCTGGCGGCGGGCCAGGGGCGAGCTGCATCTGGCGGCGGGCCAGGGGCGAGCTGCATCTGGCGGCGGGCCAGGGGCGAGCTGCATCTGGCGACTTAGGGATCCCACTGAATCTGCATTATTGTGAGTTGAACTATTTAAGTATGTATTATAATGTAATAATATAAATAAAGCGCTGCAGTCCTGATACCATGGTGTCAGGATGATTGAAGCTTGAAGCGCTAACACAACACATCCTGATTCTGCTGTTGAGGGTTCGGAACCGCTGTTCTAGAGAGTGTCCTGACTTTTATATTTGCTTTTTTGATATATCCCCTTAAGTATTTGGGGAATTGCTATTTCTGTCTACGTATTTGATATATATACATACATAGTATATATGTGAACCTAAAAGTGATATTTACATTTCCAGTAGAGGATTAAAAAGATAAATCATTGTATAATTTTATAAATAATGGACCAGGACCAGTGGGAACACCCTTAGTCATGGATGCTCAACCTGTGACCCTCCAGCTGTTGCAAAACTACAATTCCCATCATGCCTCTGAATTTAGGAGTCATGCTGGTACCTGTCAGTCTTGCAATGCATCGTGGGACTTGTAGTTCTGCAACAGCTGGAGAGCCACAGATTGTGTACCAATGCCCAAAGGTGGGTAGACAAGGTAAAAAAGGGGTAGGAAGAGCTTGCCAAACCATTCCGCAAGAAATATAATGGGACACAAGTTGTCGAATCCCTCCAGACTACATATATAACTGAATTGTCGCTTCTGGGTGGACTGACCGTTGTCTATGTGCTCTTTACATAGATACATGGAAAATGTGTCTTTATTGGCCGCCTCTTTTTGCCATCAAAAACCTGCAGCCTATATAGACGTGTTGTTTAATTTACAGACTGATAAGCTGTGGTCACACATTGCAGTGTGAGGAGGGGAGTACACCCCAGGCATGGGGAAACCTCTGACCATGTAACTGAAAACATCCACAATGTGCTGCTTTGCATTTCATAAATTGCTTCCAGATGCGCTCCTTGATCTTTCCTCTGGAGACCAGATTTCATTCTGTTTTTAGTCTGCAGCAGCTCTCTCCTTTTTGGGAAACATATTTGCTGGCTTGCGGAGTCTTTTTCTTATCTAAAATAGACATGTTTATTTGTGTATGACATCTATAGAAAAACTTGTAATGGAACACGAGAAGTAGGTTGGAATACGTCTCCGTGGCTTCCTGTGGAAATGCTTTATTCCATTGCAGTTCTGAATCATCGGATGAAATGCGCTGTCCAGTCACACTGATGTATTTATAATCTAGACTCACTTATATAAAAGACTGCTATAGCAATGTTGTATTGTGATAACTCTAATACTTATAATGATAGTGTTTAGTATATGCAATGGTTTTGGTTTAAAAGTGCCTTTATTTTCAAGCTTACCGACAGAAGTTACAGTGACAGTCGTTGGGCCAAACTATGCCACTGCCAAGGAGTGCCATCTTTTTAGTTACAGTTTATTTTTATTTTTTATATAAGACATTATTTGACATAAAAGAACAGACCATATATTAACTTAATGCATTAAAGTATAAGTTCCCCTTTTAGAAAAAAAATAAATAAGCTTTCATATTTTTGCAGATAAAAAAATGTGTATTATTTTTATTATTAACCACTTGACCACCGGGCCTATTCTGGCACTTCTCTCCTTCATGTGAAAATCACAATTTTTTTTTGCTAGAAAATTAATCAGAACCCCCAAACATTATATATTTATTTTTAGCAGACATCCTAGGGAATAAAATGGCAGTCATTGCAATACTTTTTGTCACACCGTATTTGCGCAGCGGTCTTACAAGCGCACTTTTTTGGGAAAAAAATCACTTTTTTGAATTAAAAAATAAGACAACAATAATTTTTGCCCAATTTGTTTATATATTGTGAAAGATAATGTTACGCCGAGTAAAATGATACCCAACATGACACGCTTAAAAATTGCGCCCGCTCGTGGCATGGCGTCCAACTTTTACCCTTAAAAATCTCGATAGGCGACGTTTAAAAAATTCTACAGGTTGCATTTTTTGAGCTACAGAGGAGGTCTAGGGCTAGAATTATTGCTCTCGCTCTAACGATCGCGGCGATACCTCACTTGTGTGGTTTGAACACCGTTTTCATATGTGGGCGCTACTCGCGTATGCGTTCGCTTTTGCGCGCGAGCTCGTCGGGACGGGGCGTTTTAAAAAAAATGTTTTTGTTTTCTTATTTATTTTTATTTATTTTTATAATTTTTTACACTGAAATAAAAAAAAATAAAAAAATATCACTTTTATTCCTATTACAAGAAATGTAAACATCCCTTGTAATAGAAAAAAGCATGACAGGTCCTCTTAAATATGAGATCTGGGGTCAAAAAGACCTCAGATCTCATATTTAGGCTTAAATGCAAAAAAAGAAAAAAAAAATTAAACTGTCATTTTTTTAAATGACAGAAAAAAAAATGTTGCTTTAAGACGCTGGGCGGGACTGACGTTTTGACGTCACTTCCGCCCAGCAGAACTATGGGGACAGGCGAAGGAGATTTTTCCTTCAGTCTCGTCCCCAGTCACTTGCCGAACGGACCCGATCGCCGCTACCGACGGCTACGGTAAGCGGCGGGAGGGGGGCCCCTCTTCCGCCACCGATTAACGGCGATCTCACGGCGAATCTGCCGCGGAGACCGCCGTTATCGTTTACAGGACCGTCGGCACTAAAGATGCATACCTCGGTTGTGGCAGCAGCTGCTGCCGTTACCGAGATATACATCTTTAAAAACAGGACGTCTTTTTGACATGAGGCGGTGGGCAAGTGGTTAATATATATTGTATATATAATTTTTTTTTGGAGCCTGAGTGAGTGAGAGAGAAACTTTTATATAGCGCAACACACGCAAACTGAATCGCCTCTGAGCGCTTGGTATCCATTCCCTGGGCCCTCAGAAGAGACGGGTCTTGATCTTTCTCCTGAAGGCCAGGTGGTTTACCTCCAATTGGATGGTGGTTGGTAGAGCGTTCCATAGTCTGGGTCCTTGGACCGCAAATCTTCGTTCTCCTTTGGACTTGTATCTGGCTTTGGGTATCTTGAGTAGATTTTGGTTGGTTGATCTCAGAATGCGATTGGTTTTGTGAGCTTTTAGTTTCTCGCATAGATATTGGGGGGCATTTCCCAGAATACACGTATGCGTTAGACAGAGTGCTTTGAAAGTGATTCTGTCTTTTATGGGCAACCAATGAAGGGATCTCAACGAAGGTGAGATTGATTCCCATGTTTTTTTCCCAGTCACAAGTCGAGCAGCCGTATTTTGAACGACTTGCAGACGAGTGATTTGGTATTTTGGGAGTCCAAGATAGAGGGCATTTGCATTGTCAAGTCTGGAGTTGATAAGTGTCCCCACCACAACTGCTATGTGCCCTGTAAGTGCCCGTTCACACTACCGCAAATTGGGATCCGACTTGTCGCCCGACATGAGAAATTACATTAAAGTGAATGAGAGCCGTCTTAATGCACACTACTAAAGTCGCTCCGACTTCAGAAAAGGTTCCTGTACTACTTCTAGGCAACTTCTAGGCAACTTGTACCCATTGATTTCAATGGAAGTTTCCTCCAAAGTCGGATTAGTGTCTTAACGGAAGCAACTTTACAGGAAGAGAAAATTAGTTTTCTCAAGCAAACCCCTCCCTGCCACAGAGCTGATTATTGTTTGATTGGCCACTGGCAAAGTTGCCTGTCCTGGAGGCGACTCGAAGTTGCCTCGCAAAGTCGTGCCAACTTTCATGTCGCTGTAGTGTGAACCGGCACTAAAGCACTGCACAAGCAAATCAGCAGATCACTGGTGCCATTCAGGTCTCCTGCAGATCTGTCAGTGTATGTGTGTGTCCGTACATGTCATTATGGGCAACCAGATACAATCTGACAGGAACAATCATAGAGAACTACAAGCTGACAGCTGCAAAGGATGTTGGGACAGACCTGTGTGAATGAATGACATGGCTGTGTGGGCAAAGCCCCCGCACAGCAGTGCGGATTCCAGAAAGTGACAGCTAGTACAGGGAACTTCAGGCAGCGGCTTCAGCATTGGGAGCATGTTACATGTTCCCCCCTAAAACATCTAGCATGTTCCCAACAGTGAACTTCTCCTTTTTAAGGTAAACAAAAAAAAAACTTCTGGATCCACCCCCTATACTTATTTGAGCTCTATCTCAATCCAGCAACATGCATGAGTGCAGCAGCACTCCATGGTCTCTCTCTCCTCATTCGCTCACAATTGCTCCTGCTGCTGTCAATCAGTCAGTGAGCCAATGAGGAGGGAGCAGGGTTGGGGCGGAGCCATGCTCTGTGTGTGAATGGATAATGTCGGGAGCGAGCCTGCTCAAGTACCCCAATAGTAACAGGCTTGCTATAGGGGCACTTAGCAGGCAGGAGGCATTTGGACCACCAGTGAGGGACCCAAAAAGAAGAGGATTGGTGCTGAATACATAGGTTATGTACACTCTTGCATGTCGTGCTGTCCCTTTGCAGTCATATTCATGAGCCCTAAAATAAAGTGAATAGCAGAATAACAGTAGTCGTATGAACTTGGTGTCTACCTCTGCTTAGGCTTTTTACCACCCTGAAATTAAAGGGGTTGTAATGTAAATGTTTTTTTTTTTTCTTTTTCTAAATAGGTTCCCTTAAGCTAGTGCATTGTTGGTTCTCTAACCTTTTCCTTTGATTTCCCTTCAAAAATGTTTTTTTTCTTTGTCTGAATTTCTCACTTCCTGTTTCTCCTCGGTAAGCTTGCCACCATCATCCATAAGTGAACCAACATGCACTAGCTTAAAGGAACCTATTTAGAAAATAAAAAACGAACCTTTACAACCCCTTTAAACCTTTCCCAACCAGGGTTCCGTGGATCCCTGGGGTTCCTCCAGAGGTTCCTAGGGGTTTCTTGAGCAGTGAACCACGGTGGATATTGATCTCCAACCTGCACCATCAGTGAAGAAGGCAAATTTCCACTAACATCCAATGTAGGGCTCACTTCTAGAATGACCTGCAAAGTAAGAGGAGACTTTTCATATGATCACTAATGTAAGGGGGGGCCTTCTCCTCTGGCCCCTAGTACAAATTCCAGTCTCTTTACCTTCTAGCGGCTGTTGTTGTTCATTTTGTGATTATTGCTGAAAATAAATGTTTAAATTATATAGCGCTAATGTATGATGAAATGTAGATATATATATTTTAGCAGAGTATCTCTAGTAGCTAGAATTTATTTTAAGGGTTCCTCTAGTGCTGAGAAAAGCTGTTCTAGTAGGCTGCCATGGTTGAGAGCCTGGACTTCCCTTTTCCAGCCTCGCACCTTACTGATGGTCCATTATTGTTCTAGGCAGCCTCACTAACTAATACAATCTGGACTTGGGAGTGGTGAGACCATGGCAGCTAGTTGAAATATGTATAAGTGCATCCCAGAATGCACTCAGTAGGGAAACTAAAGGAAATGCTTGTAGAAGGCTTTAGGTTTATTATAAGGGTTTCCTATGTGGTTGTGTATAAAGGATGTTTCTTTCGATATGAGTCTGCATGTCAGTGTTTGATATCTTCAGCTTTTCTCTTTATATTATGTGTGTACATACTAGTGTTGCTGTGGGTGAGGTTTTTTTCCACGGTATAGTAACGTCAGAAGGCTTTTGTTTTTTCCTATTGCTTTTAATATTTTTACATGTTGTGACAGAGCAATGTACCTCATCTTAAAGAGACCCTGTCAACAACTTTTAAAATACTGCATGTAAAAGCAGGTAAAATCAAGTATTTTACGTACTTTACATGGTTTGTCTTTCCATATATTTTTTTTTTTAATTCAGTTGCAATGTTCATTTTAATGCTGAATTTCAGGAATTCAGTGATTTTGCAAAACAATGCAGGCACACAATGTGTTAAACTAAGTTGCATGTGACCTCCGGACTTATCTCTGTTACTATTATTTGACAGATTTATTGCACTTAGTTACAGTCTGGTTGAAAAAAGACACACGTCCATCTAGTTCAACCAATAGAAGGAAAAAATATATATATATTATACAATCCTATACCCACAGTTGATCTAGAGCAAGGGTGTCAAACTCAATTTCATTGTGGGCCGCATCAACATTATGATTGCCCTCAAAAGGGCCGGTTGTATCTGTAAGATTAGATGTCCAGTGCATCCCTTCCCCTTAGATTAGATGTCAAGAGCCACCCCACCATCGGAAGTTGAGTCCCCCACTCTACCTTACATCACAGTGCACCCCCTTTCCTTATGCTGCTGCTTGAAAGAAGCTGGATGCATTGCTTGAAAGCAGAAAGTAAGGGTCTGGAGTAGGACCAGAGGAGGGCTAGCTGCAGGAGAGGTGCAAGGGTCACATGAAATGGCCTGGAGGACCGAATTCGGCCCGCGGGCCTTGTGTTTGACATCTGTGATCTAGAGGAAGGCAAACACCAATAAAGCATGATACAATTTACTCCAGCAGGGGAAAGAATTCCTTCCTGATCCCCCCGATAGTCGTATTCCCTGGATCAACTTTACCAGTATACCCTCACTACATACAGAATCCGGCCCCAACCCTTAAACCTTTGCAAACAGATGATACTAAAAGACTGAAAAAACAGTCATGCTCAGGAGCGCCTGTGGCGTACACACGATCAGATTTTCGGACGACCAAACGTCCGTTTTTTTTTTTTTGTATGTGTTTTTTTCGTTTCTGAGCATGCGTAGTCCTCTGCTTCTGATTTTTTTTTTTTCGTACAAAAACTGTACTAACTAAGCAAAAATCTGACGTAGAGTTCACGTACGACCAAAATTTTATAGTCTGCCCAGCCAGCTTTTGTCTGATGAAAAATTGGAATCGGCTGTCGAAAGCACCGTACGAACTATCTGAAAATCGGCAGATTGTTCGTTCGAACTAAAATTTTCTTTGGATTTTCTGTTCGTGTGTACAGGCCTTTAGTCTTGGAAAGATTTCAACCAATATAAATCTGCCCTCCAAAAATACAATTCAAGCCTTACTGCCAAACTTATCACTCTCATTAACAACTTCTCATTCTGTCCCATCAACTCTTCTCTACCTTCAACTCTCTGTTTCATCCTCTGCTGCCTCCACTCACCAACTCACTCACTGCCCAGGAGATCGCCAATCACTTCAAACAGAAGATTGATACAATTCGTGAGGAAGATCTCTACCATGCAGATACCCTCCACGCTTTACACTTCATGCCAACGGGTACAATCATTGCGTCCCTCTTTCCGCCCCATCACTATTGACAAGGTTGCTAAACTACTTGCTAACATACATCTTACCACCTGCCCTCTGGATCCTGTTCCTTTGCAAATGCTACGTTCACCCTCTGGCTTTATTCTACACTCTAACCCACATCTTCAATCTCTCCCTCTCCTGGCATCTTCCCCCAACTCTCTAAAACATGCACTTGTCGGCCCTATACTTAAAAAGCTCTTACTGGACCCATCCAATCCTAACAACCTACCCCCCATCTCCTTGCTCCCCTTTTTATCCAAACTCCTTGAATGTCTGGTCTACAATGGACTGAGCGACCATTTTGCAGATAATGGCCTTCTAATACCATAATACCACTATAGAGCTTATGATCTACCAGAACACCCAGATCCTTCTCCACCATTGACTCCCCCAGCTGTTCTCCTAGTATTCATGATGCGTGCATGTTTCTATTCCCCAAGCACATAACTTTACATTTTTCAAGGTTAACATTTGCCACATAGTTGCCCAATTAAACAGTGCATTGAGGTTGGCTTGTAAGCTGAGACATCATGTGCAGACAATAATCCACTGCATAGCTTGTTTTCATCTTTTAATCCCATACCCTTATTTATAAATATATTAACTGCTTGCCGACCAGCCGCCTCAGTTTAACCACGGCAGAATGGCATGGCTGGCCACTAGGGCCGTGCGGCTCTCCGCCGAAGCCCCTAGTGTTAACCCCCGCCAGTGACATTTATACGGTAATCAGTGCATTTTTATAGCACTAATCGCTGTATAATTGGTCCCAAAAATGTGTCAAAAGTGTCCGATGTGTCCGCTGCAATATCACAGTCACAATAAAAATCGCATATCGTCGACATTACTAGTAAAAAAAAAATACTAAAATTGCCATAAATCTATCCCTATTTTGTAACTTTTGTGCAAACCAATGTACGCTTATTATTTTTTTTTATTTATTTATTTATTTATTTTTTTACCAAAAATATGTAGAATACATATCGGCCTAAACTGAGGAAAAATTTTGCTTTTTTTTTTTTTTTAAATGGGGATATTTATTTTAGCAAAAAGTACAAAATATTGTGTGTGTTTTTTCTTAAAAATTTACTTTTTTTTTTTTATACCGCAGATGATCAAAAGAAAGCTCTATTTGTGGGGAAAAGAAGGGTGTAATTTTTGTTTGGGAGCTACGTCGAACGACTGTGCAATTGTCAGTTAAAGCGACGCAGTGCCGTATCGCAAAAAAATGGCCTGGTCATTGAGCAGCCAAATCTTCAGAAGTGGTTTAAAAATTAGGGGTCCCATCACTGAACCTTGGGGGTACGCCAATAATAACCTTAGACCATTCAGGGTATGAATCATTAACCACTACTCTCTGAATTAACACTTTTAGCCAGTTTTCTATCCATTTACAAATTGATTCTATATGTGTGTGGATCTGTGTCAAATGCTTTGGCAAAATCGAAATCTACATCCACAGCCACTCATTTGTCCAAGGTTTTCCTTAGCTCCTCATAAAATGAAGTCAGATTGTTGTCTGACCGCGTCTGTCTTTCATGAATCCATGCTGTCTGTTAATTAAAATATTTTTATCCAGCAAAAACTCTATGTGGTCTTTTATTAACCACTTAAGGACCGCCTCCTGCAGATATACGTCGGTAGAATGGCACGGCTGGGCACAAGCACGTACCTGTACGTCCTCTTTAAGTGCCCAGCTGTGGGGCTCGTGCCCGCGGACCGGTCCGAAGCTCCGCGGCCACAGGACCCGATTGCCGCCGGAGTCCCACGATCGGTCCTCGGAGCTGAAGAACGGGGAGCGCTGTGTGCAAACACAGCTTCCCTGTTCTTCACAGTGGCAGCTTCATTGATCGTGTGTTCCCTAATATAGGGAAACACGATCAATGACATCACACGTCCAGCCCTGCCCCCTAGAGTTAGAAAAACATATGAGGTCACACATAACCCCTACAGCGCCCCCTAGTGGTTAATTCCCAAACGGCAATTGTAATTTTCACAGTAAACAATGCATTTTTATAGCATTTTTTGCTGTGAAAATGACAATGGTCCCAAAAATGTGTCAAAATTGTCCGATGTGTCCGCCATAATGTTGCAGTCATGAAAAAAATCGCTGATCGCCGCCATTAGTAGAAGTTTTTTTTTTTTATATAAAAATGCAATACAACTATCCCCTATTTTGTAAACGCTATACATTTTGCGCAAACCAATCAATAAACGCTTATTGCAATTTTCTTTTATACCAAAAATAGGTAGACGAATACGTATCAGCCTAAACTGAGGAAAAAAAATGTTTTATCTTTTTGGGGGATATTTATTATAGCAAAAATTAAAAAATATTGAATTTTTTTCAAAATTGTCGCTCTATTTTTGTTTATAGCGCAAAAAATAAAAACCGCAGAGGTGATCAAATACCACCAAAAGAAATCTCTATTTGTGGGAAAAAAAGGACGCCAATTTTGTTTGGGAGCCACGTCGCGCTACCGCGCAATTGTCAGTTAAAGCGACGCAGTGCCGAATCGCAAAAAGTGGCCCGGTCATTGACCAGCAATATGGTCCGGGGCTGAAGTGGTTAATAGATGGAACGATGAAAAAAATCACTGAAGGTCCTTTTAAGTGACAACTCTTAAGTTTTTTCCGTATTATCAGGATCAACCGGTATTTTATGAATTTCTTTGACACTTTCAATGGTATATTATACAGACCAAAAGGGGTTTTCATACACTTTAATGAAAAACAAGGTTTTGACAACTCTTTCTCTAATGACCACTCTCAAAATAAAAGTTCTCACCATCTGAATCTTTGTGATGAACTGTAATGATTCAAGGAGGAGAGGGGTTGGTTAGAGAACCTGGGGAAAGAGTTGAGAGGAAAGAAGAAAAGGGGAGAGAAAAGAGAAATAAGAAAGAAGAAAAGAAGGGGAGAGGAGGAGAAAAAAGGGCGTAGGGGGAGAAAAGAGAAAATTAAGTTGGAAACACAAGGATAGCACTCACATGGGCCACATCTGTAATAATATTAGGGGAGAAACAATATCAAGCAAGTGGACATTGATGGTCAGACTTTAAGGCCAAGGAAGTATGGTTTTGTAAAAATATATAATTTAATAGCATATAAATAAATTAAACAGGATATACATAAAATAAATAAGTTCAAGAAAAATTATCACAAATTCATCAACAGTAGATGACCACTGTACATTCCTCCGAAGTCGCCAACGCACGTTTCGCCGTGGGGCTTCTTCAGGGCGAAGATGAGGAATATATAGTTAGCAGAGAGATAGAAACTTATATGGCTGGTGGTCCCTCGATGGGTGCGTCCACGGGGCATATAAGATGGAAATATACCAAGTCGGGAGGTAAGCTTTAGGCACAAGCTTCCATATATCGAAAATCTTAGGTGAGTCGAAAGAGTCAAGACTGCAAGTCCAAGAGGTGGAAGATATGTACCACAGGAAGAGTTAATACTCGGACTATTTTTATGAAGTCCTGAGCACACTGGGACAGCAGATGGCAGTATAACAGCAATGTGGAGGGGCTTACATAGAGAAACTCTTTCTGTAGCAGCCTTTGTATGGGGCTTTTGTACAGGCCCTATAACTGATTGCAGCAATGCGTCTGTGTCCCAGGGTGTACACACGGTAACACGTGTTACCGTGTGTACACCCTGGGACACAGACGCATTGCTGCAATCAGTTATAGGGCCTGTACAAAAGCCCCATACAAAGGCTGCTACAGAAAGGGTTTCTCTATGTAAGCCCCTCCACATTGCTGTTATACTGCCATCTGCTGTCCCAGTGTGCTCAGGACTTCATAAAAATAGTCCGAGTATTAACTCTTCCTGTGGTACATATCTTCCACCTCTTGGACTTGCAGTCTTGACTCTTTCGACTCACCTAAGATTTTCGATATATGGAAGCTTGTGCCTAAAGCTTACCTCCCGACTTGGTATATTTCCATCTTATATGCCCCGTGGACGCACCCATCGAGGGACCACCAGCCATATAAGTTTCTATCTCTCTGCTAACTATATATTCCTCATCTTCGCCCTGAAGAAGCCCCACGGCGAAACGTGCGTTGGCGACTTCGGAGGAATGTACAGTGGTCATCTACTGTTGATGAATTTGTGATAATTTTTCTTGAACTTATTTATTTTATGTATATCCTGTTTAATTTATTTATATGCTATTAAATTATATATTTTTACAAAACCATACTTCCTTGGCCTTAAAGTCTGACCATCAATGTCCACTTGCTTGATATTGTTTCTCCCCTAACTTTGTGATGAACTGGTCAAAATTTACTCAGTGGGTGGCCCTGTCTGACAGACATCCCTGGATTGAAAAATCAAAGGAGCTGATCAGAAAAATGTCATCTGAAAAGCGGGTGCATTTTTGAACATGGAATACCTGAAGTTGAAGATTTGTCTATCTACGCTTTGTAGCGTGGATAGAGGAATCTGTTTATTTTTTCTTTTAGCATTTAGACTGCATGAAAATGCGATCAGTGTATAGCCAGATTAAGAGCCAAGGGGCCGGATTCAAGAAGCAATTGCGCCTGTGTAACCATAGGTTACACAGCGCAATTGCTTACTTGCCCCGGCGTAACGAGTGCTCCTGATTCAGGAACCTCGTTACGCCGACTGCAGCCTAAGATCTGCGCGGCATAAGGCTCTTATGCCCGCATATCTTAGGCTGCATTCTTGCGGAGGACGCTAGGTGGCGTTCACGTTCTGCTCAGTGTATAGTATGCAAATTGCATACTAACACCGATTCACAACGTTGCGCGAGCCCTGCGTACGCAATTTACGTTGTTTACGTATGGCGGTTTTCGCACAAGGCTGCCCCTGCTATTAGCAGGGGCAGCCCATGTTACGTATACCCGTCGTTCCCGCGTCGCGAAATTTGAATTTTACGTTGTTTGCGTAAGTAAATCGTGAATGGCGCTGGACGCCATTCACGTTCACTTTGAAGCAAAAGACGTCCTTGCGACGTCATTTGCCGCAATGCACGTCGGGAAAGTTTCCCGACGGAGCATGTGCTCTATGATCGGCGTGGGAACGCGCCTAATTTAAATGATTCCCGCCCCCTACGGGATCATTTAAATTGCGCGCTCTAGCGCCGGGCAATTTGCCGGCGCGCCCGCGCAATTTACGTAGCTTCGGCTCCGTGAATCAAGGGCAGCGGAGCAAATTTGCGGGGGCGCAGGGCAAAAACCTTGCCCTGCGCCTCCGTAAATTATGCGCAATTCTACCTGAATCCGGGCCAAGGGCTTCTTCTTTTTTTTTTTTTCTTTTATTATGGAGCTAAAATACTTTTTTTTTTTTTTTTTTTTGAAGAGATTTTATTGACGTTTTTCAACAAACTGACAGAAAAAAACTGAAAAAAAGAACAATACAAAGAAAAAACACAATTACCGTACCAGATGGACTGGTTCCGATTGGTAGGAAATATGCTAAGACATAGGCAAATAAAGAGATTCCAATACAAAGGATATACAGTAGGCACACCGGGAAAAGGTGCATGTAGACCAATACGGGCACAGCAAAGGTGGGAGTCTATACATTAGAGATCCTTAGGGCACTGTCGGAGCTAAAATACTTCTTATAGGCATTAGCCACAGTGATCAAAATTGCAGCCACTCCACCATAAGTCTTGTTTACTGTATTCTACTTTATCTGCCTTGGAGGTCATTATTGTATGTCTGGGGATTGTGTATGTAAAATACAGTTTTGCATTTCCATTCTACAGTATACGGTCTATACTTTATATGTGTAAATAGTGTTGCATACTCCCTACTTGATACAGAAACCAGTAGGTTAGACAGATGTTCTCTACGTATAATACATTCAGGACGCTGCTTCAGGCTTTAATATACCTTTGAAAATGTCATTAGATTAGAATTATCACTTGTCGAATTTCTTTGTAATAAGCAAGAGCCTGCATTTGCCTTGACCTGTCAGAATGAAAATATATGGCTTTTAGTCGAGTTTTCTTCCATTAGTGAAAATGCTATTTCAACCTTTCTAGCAATACAGACCTTTAGATTTGCGTAGCACATTGATCTCTGCATTTTAACTTTGGGTGCCTGAGGCATTAACCTATAAATGCATGCAATGTGCACCATTTTCATGTACGTTTTTTGTTTAACCTATGTCTGAGCACAAGTTAACACTATGTATTTCCTCTCTCCCTCGCTCTTCACGACGCTGCTATATTTACCATCGCAACATCTCATTTACCCTTGGCGCTGGATTGCTGCTCCGATTCCCTTCGTTCCCAATTCTCAAACAGCCTCAATCTGAGATCAAAGACACCATTGTATCAACACGTAAGTGTTCAAGCATGCTTATTATTCTATGACACACCAACAGGAAGTGTTTTCTACGTTCGTTCATGCAATCTATGTTGAAAGTGGAAGTTTCAAGTACAACATGTTCTCAGTGGTTGATATCATTATTGCTTTCTGACCTGTAGGTAAATGTTATATTGTAACGTAAGCTGGCCTAGTAGAGTTTTGTTTAAAGAACTTCTCATTCGATTTTCTGATGGTTAGTGGGGTCAAATCGACTTTCACTTTCCAAAATTGAATGTTAAAATAATTTTTTTTTTAAATACTTTTGAGCGTCAAATTATCAAATGTTCTCGAGAAATTTTGTACAAATGTTTGTATGAAAATCTACCAGTGTATGGCCAGCTATAGACTTTATTTTTTATAAATTCTTTATTTTCAAAAAACAGTGTTACAAATTCCACAAAAAAAGACAAAACGTCTCACAATCATGACATAACATTTATCATGAAACTTGCCAATCCCATGGCTAACAAACTTTACTATTAAAAATACTGCTATACTCTTTTGTCATTAAAGTGTTAGTAAAGATTACATAAAAAAAAAATAAAAAAAATAACAAAACCTATCATACTTGCCTCCGCTGTTCAGCTCATTTTGCACAGTGAGTGGCCCCATACACATCTTCTGGGGGCCCTCGGCAGCTGTCTCGGATCCTCCCCTGGGAAGCGCTTTCCAAAGGGGAGTTCCTTGTGGCTCCCACGTCATTGGATTTGATTGACGGCATCGTAAGCCAATGGCTGCGCTGCTATCAATCTATCCAATGAAGAGCCGAGAAGTCAGCCCGAAATCCAGCGTGTTCTCGACGCGGAACTTTTGAGGGCTCAGGTAAATAAATGGGGGGGGGGGGGGGGGGCTGGGTGTGCTAAGCATCCGATTTTTTTTTCACCTTAGTGCATAGAATCCCTTTTAAGTTGTGTAATATTTTAACGCGATTACCTTGTAGACACATCATTTCTCCTTTTTATAGTTTGCTTAACCAAGTAGCTTCCTGGCTAAGACCAAAGAATAGAAAAACAAAGGATATAAAAATATATATATAAAGAAAAGAAAAAAGGAGCACCAAACACAATCGCCCATTTACCCCTCTATTCCCTGTTGGCTAAACTCTATGGGGTATATTGATAGTCCAATCACTACTGAGAGGCTAGACAGGTCTGTTCTAACTGTTCCTTATAGGTAAAATAACGCGTCCAGACTTTACAATATCTCTCCTCCTTGCTCTTTCAGCATCATAGTAAGGTTTTCCATTTGTTGGATTTCTGTTACCCTGGTAAGCCAGTGTGATCTAGTTGGAGGGGTGGTACTCTTCTACAATGCCGGTATGCATGCCCTCGCTGCCGTAAGGAGATGTTTTGGGAGTGAGTGATTGTATTTTTTTAATAGAGGGGTATTGTGTAGTAAGTAAAATGCCAGGTTTTCCCTAAGGGGTACACCTGTAACTATTTTTCCCAAAACAGGAACCATTATCCAAAACTCTTTCATCGTTGAACATTCCCAAAATATGTTTAACAAGGTGCCCTCAGACTCAATACATCGCCAACAAACATTTGAAACCTGTGGGAACATCCGATGCAGTACAACTGGGGTTCTGTACCATCTAGTAAGGATTGTATACCCTCCCTCTTGATACCTACTCGCCAATGATGCCTTATGTGCGAATGTAAGATCCTGTCCTTCTAAGCTTGAGAAAATGTATCCCCCACAATTGTAGGAAAGCGAGTTCTTGTGGTGCTTCCAGCCTAACCAACGAAGCATAGAAATGTGACAAAGCGTGTCTTAACTTATTTTTAATGCTGCTTTTTGCCAATTTTGTTCGCTTTCTTCCGCATATTGGTCCAATACTGTTTTTTCAGTACAGAACATTTATAGAAAGAAACATCACATTTGTTTAAAAAATGTCCACCTGAGTTTTTTTTGCATTCTTTATTTAATGGTGAGCAGAGAAATAAACTACCTTATTGACATATATCTGCATGCAGACAAGGTTTATATACAGACATTTTGCCATCAGAGAGTGTCAGACATTTATGCCTGGTATGGAAAAGTAAATAGTTTGATCAGTAATGCGTTAAGTGTCTTCCTACCACTCTCCTAAGTTTGTATATATTTTTGGACTAGGATAAGTTGGTGAGGTAGAACAAGTTGTACAGGAAGAGAAAATGGGGATAAGGGAGCCCTAAGGTGGTAGGAACTTTAGGAAGATAAGTAATGAAGGAAAAATAAGTCGGGGAGGAGGAGTACCCATTGGCTTGTCCTGCTCCCGGGCCGGCCCCAGGAAGGGCATAACTGACAAAGAGCATTTGGTTTTCTGTAATGGTGTAGGCTTTACATAAGGGGAGACCCTACTGTGCTGATTCCCTTTGGGATGCTGCATCCATATAGAGAAAACAAGATGTCCATATTTGGAAGAAGTTCTCTTCCTGGTTTGTCTTGGTGATAGTCAAACTTTCCATATGTTGGATTTCATCAACTCTAACATCCCAGTGCTGCCTAAAGAAAGGTGGTAGAAAACAACGGCTGCACACCACAGGAGCATTCCAATGATTTTATTCCAAAAAATAGCAAATGACAGCCAACAAACCCAGGAGGTGACGTGTGCGTTTCACACTGATCACAGTGCTTCTTCAAATCAAAAAAAGGTGGATCTGTTGGCTTCAATACCGTAGGTATGAATATAACATAGGTTAAGTCTTCAAATCCGCTTCCACTTATAGTTTTTTTCATCTATGGCATACGCTCTTTACTGTAGGCCAGGGGTCTCCAAACATTTTAAACAAAGGGCCGGTTTATTGTCCTTCAGACTCTTGGAGGGCCGGACTTTGGCCAGCGGGAGTGAACATTTTCCTGGCTTCAGTGGGAGTAAACATCTGGCATTAGGGGGAGGAATAGTGCCCCATTGCTGTTATTATAGGGAGGATGAGTGCCCCATTAGTGGTGTCAGTGGGAGAAATGGTGCTCTATTGTCGGTTTCAGATGGCAGAATAGTGTCTCGTTTCAGTGGGAGGGATAGTGCTCCAAGGCAAGCAAGCAAAGGGCCGCAGTTTGGAGACCCCTGCTGTAGACAAAACTAGTTCTAGAGCATGGGTGCTCAACCTGTGGCTCTCCAGCTGTTGCAGAACTTCAAGTCCCATCATGCCTCTGCCTTTGGGAGTCATGCTTGTAACAGTCAGTAGCTTGCAATGCCTCATGGGAATTGTAGTTCTGAAACAGCTGGAGAGCCACAGGTTGAGCACCCATGTTCTAGAGTATAATTTTATCTAATAGTTGTCACACCTACAATGCTATTGACTAAAGTTTTTTACTTCTACAATGTCTATAAAAAAAAACGCACATCAGGAAACAAATTGTGCTTACCATCACACCTGCTGAGATTCCAACTACAGTGCCTTGAAAACATATTTATACCTTCCCACATTTTTATCATGTTACAACCAAAAACGTAAATGTTTTTTATTGGGATTTTATGTGATAGACCAACACAAATTTACACATAATTGTGAAGTGGAAGGAAAATGATAATTGTTTTTTTTTACAAATAAATACCTAAAACGTAGGGCGTGCATTTGTATTCAGCCCCCTTTACACTGATGCCCCTAACTATAAAATCTGGAACCAATAGCTTTTAAAAGTCACCTGATTAGTATGTAGTCAACCTGTGTGTCATTTAATCTTGGCTGTTCTGTGAAGCCCTCAGAGGTTTGTTAGAGAACCTTAGTGAACAAACCGCATCATGAAGGCCAAGAAACACACCAGACAGGTCAGGGATAAATTTGTAGAGAATTTTTAAAGCAGGGATAGGGTATATAAAAATTGCCTTGGGGTGGCTGAATACAAATGCACACCACATTTTCATACATTTGTAAAAAAAAATAATATTAAAAAACATTTATCATTTTCTTTCCACTACACAATTTTGTGCCACTTTGTGTTGGTCTATCACATAAAATCCCAATAAAATATGTTTACATTTTTGGTTGTAACATGTCAATGTGGAAAATTTCAAGGGGTATGAATACTTTTTAAAGGCATTGTACAATTTGTCTAGCCATTGGCATATGAAGCTATGTATGTGGTTTAAATCGGGTGCATTTTCACACCGGGAAGCCTGACTTTACGTGTTTGTGGAATACATCTGTACACAGGAAATACGTGAGGTTTTCTGTTTGTAAGTGGCATCATACTAATTTTAGGATGTGTTCGCACATCAATACCAGCTCCTGGAATAGTCCCTCCATGCTATGACTATTTAGTGTTTTAAAGCGCACATCTCCTCCCAGTGTCAATGTCAATGTTAATGACTTGCATGTTATCAACTTCAAACCTTCCAGTGACACTTCCTTCTAGGCTGCGGCTTTTAAAAGCAAGCTGGGATCTCTAGATAATGGGGCTTTTAATTTCTTCGTTTTATTTTTTTTAATATTCACTTTGCAGAAATATGGAGACTTAAGCTGTCTTGTTTGACAGATAATAAAACCTATACGGCTGTAGGAAAAATCAATTTTGATTTCATCTTCTGGATCTCTTTTTAACTATGCCAGGTGTGTTGCAACTTAATGTTATGCATCACTGATAAAGCTGTTACTGATTTCTTTATACACATCTGTTAATTTTTTTTTGCCCCCAAGTTTTAGATATATGAAATGTATCACGCGGACAAGGGTTTATCCATTTACGCATTTGTAATCGGGGTGGCTCAGGCCAAATGTAGCAGCAACACCTAAATTATTTTTATACATATTATTAAATAATTTTTAAGACATAAATTATATTATATATAATATATACTGTGTGTGTATGTATATGTGTATGTATGTATATATATGTGTGTGTGTGTGTGTGTATGTATGTATGTGTGTATATATATATATATATATATATATATATATATAGTGTGTGTGTGTGTGTATATATATATATATATATATATATATATATATATATATATATATATACAAACACATTTTTAAGGAGGAAGTGAACCCCCAGTGGGGGAAAAAAAAAGATGGCCCCCCATTTTGCCACAATGAGCAAGTATACACAACGTACATTCACCGGCCACTTTATTGGGTACAGCTTACTAGTACCAGGTTGGATCCCTTTTTACCTTCAGAACTGTCTTTATTCTTTGTGGAATAGATTCAACAAGGTGTTGGAAACATTTATCATAGATTTAGGTCCATATTGACATGATAGCATCACACAGTTGATGCAGATTTGTCGGCTGTACATCCATGATGAGAATCTCCCACCACATCCCGAAGGTGCTCTATTGGATTGAGATCTGGTGACTGTGGAGGCCATTGGAGTACAGTGACCTCATTGTCATGTTCAAGAAACCAGTGGTGAGATGATTTGATCTATGTGATTTGGTACATTATCCTGCTGGAAGTAGCAGTCGTAAGATGGGTACACTGCGATCATAAAGGGATAGACATGGTCAGCAAAAATAGTCAGGTAGGCCGTGGCATTTAAATGATGCTCAATTGGCACTATGGGGCCCACAGTGTGCCAAGAAAATATCCTTCACACCATTACACCACCACCAGCCTGAACCCGCTGATACAAGGCAGGATGGATCCATGCTTTCATGTTGTTTAACACAAATTCTGACCCTACCATCTGAATGTCGCAGCTGAAATTGAGACTCCTCAGACCAGGCAATGTTTTTCCAATATCCCATTGTCCAATTTTGGTGAGTCTGTGCAAATTGTAACCTCCGTTTCCTTCAGCTTAGCTGACAGGAGTGGTCTTCTGCTGCTGTAGCCCATCCAGTTCAAGGCTCGATGTGTTGTCCATTCAGTTATGGTTACCTTGGTTGTAACAAGTGGTTATTTGAGTTATTGTTGCCTTTCTATCATCTGGAACCAGTCTGCCCATTTTCCTATGACAACAATGAGGCATTTTCGTCCACACAACTGCAGCTCACTGAATATTTTCTCTTTTTCGGACCATTCTCTGTAAATCGTAGAGTTGGTTGTGCATAAAAATCCCAGTAGATAAGCAGTTTGAAATACTCAGACCAGCATGTCTGGCACCAACAACCATGCCACTTAAATCCCCTTTCTTCCCCATTCTGGTGCTCGGTTTTGAACTTCAGCAAGTCGTCGTCACTGCGTCTAGATTCCTAAATGCATTGAGTTGCTGCCATGGGATTGGCTGATTAGCAATTTGTTACCAAGCAATTGAACAGTTGTACTTAATAAGGTGGTCGGTGGGTGTAGTTACAGTATATATTATGGCTTACTTGCCTGACCAAAGTAATTTTCCTCCAGCGCTGCAATGTCTGCCGTGTTTTCCCATCACCGTTTTTTTTTTTTTTTTTTTTTTATCATTACTTGATTTTCTTAAATTAAAACAAAAAAAATGTAAGAGTCTTAAACCGTCTTAATTGGCCAGTCCGAGGTGATGCAACTCTCACACATGCACACAGAAATGACTTTGTCCCAGCAGGAAACTGTGCCAGGATCTTAGTCTGAGCTGTGATGGTATAAAAAATGCTGGGAGGCGAAGCGAACATATGACAGAAGAGACGCATAAAAAAAAACCTACCTGTCAGTTTTTGCTTTATTATTAATTAAAAAAAAAGGCCCTTCCCCCATTTTATAAATATACTGACAAATGCATAAAATACATTTTTACATGTGAAAACGTATGTGAATCCAGAGAGCAACGTATGGTAAAGCTCTGTAGCAACACGTGGTGTTGCAGTGCAAAGTTAGGTGTGTCCTTATTATAGTGCGCTGCAACACACAGATGTATATGCTTTCTTTGCGTTGTTTTATAGGCACTACCTATTATTATTGTGTGTGTTGACTGGCCAGTCACTTTGAATTGGCCGTTTATCACCACACACGCTTCAATGCACAAAAATGAGTGCGTATGTGTAAATGTGCCCTGATTGTTTGTTTTTCTGGTCAACAATACAGTGCTGTCCTCTGTTCACCTTCCTGATAATACTTCTGACTATCGCCAATATCTTCTATTATTAGCTATACAAATATATTTTAGTGGAAGCTTTAGAGAGGATGGAGTATTCGTCACGGTCAAAACGAAATTAGTTTTTTTTTTAAAGCTTGTTCTAATATGTATTTTTAGTTTGTTTTTTGTTTGGCATTTTTGAAACATAGACTGTTAATACTGGTAAACGTAAAAAAACATATAAATTATTGCACCAATGTTAGATTGAGGTGCTAGTAGCGGTTTTCATTACAACAGCCCATTGCGTAACAATTAAAGGGTAAAAAAGTGCCAGAGGGCTTTCACACTGGGGCGTTGCGCTAGTAGGACGGTAAAAAAAAGTCCTGCTAGCCGCATCTTTGGAGCAGTGTGTACCGCTCCTCCACCGCTGCTGCCCATTAAAATCAATGGGACAATGCCGCTATACGGCCGGCGGTAAAAATAGCGATGTGAAAGGGGTCTAAAAGTGGATGTAAACCCTCCATATACCCAGTGAAAGTGATCAGCCTCAGGTGATGCACAGAGATGAACCAAATCTCCCTACATAGGTTTTACATGTATATCTGCTGTCTTCAGCTTTATATACTGTTTAGAAAGTTGAGATTGTGTTAGGAGATTTTCTCTACCTGGTTAACACAGAATGTGATGTCTGGGCATACAGCCTCGATAGCTAACATTGCTGATTGGAGGAAAAGCACACACCCCCTCTCATCATAGTCAGAGACTCTCAGGTGTTTTGTAATGGGACCTGCTCCCTGCTAATCTATTTTAGCAACCTCCCCGGGCTTAAGATTCAGGCTGCTTTGGTCTAAAGCAGGGGTCTCCAAACTATGGCCCTAGGGCCAGATGTGGCCCTTTGCTAGCCTTTATCTGGCCCTTGGGGCACAATTCCTCCCACTGACATGAGGCACTATTCCTCCCATTGACACCAACAATGGGGCACTATATTATCCACTGATACCAATGATGGGATACTATTCCTCCTACTAATAGGGGGAATACTCCTCTTCCTATTGACCACCAACCCTGAGGCCATATTTGTTTTCACTGATGCCGGGCCCGTAACATTTTCTTCCCTTGCTGGCCCCAATCCGGCCCTCCCAAAGTCTGAAGGACAATAAAGTGGCCCTTTGTTTGAAAAGTTTGGAGACCCCTGGTCTAAAGCATGGAACTTCAAACTGCGGCCCTCGAGTTGTTTAGGAACTACAATTCCCATCATGCCTAGTCATGTCTGTGAATGTCAGTGTGTTTCAATGCCTCATGGGATGTGTAGTTCTACAACAGCTGGAGGGCCGTAGTTTGAGGATCCCTGGTCTAAAGTGTCTGAGAATTTGTCAGGAGTTATCAGACTGATAACAGAGGAACAGTTCAGGAGAGAGCTACAGGACTTGGCTCATTGCAGAGAAATAACAAAATACTGCAGATATATGCCCAGCTCAAATTTCATGAATCGGGTTTACATCCACTTTACGTCTGGGCTTACACTGCTGCAGTGTGAGACAGCATGTAATTCACACAGGAATCGCAGCTCATTCCTTTGCGGATTACATGCAGTGTCTCTGGGGTGCACCGCATTCGCATCAAATTGGTGCAGGACTTTCTCCTTTTTTTTTTTTTTGGCTGCACCAGAATCGGATCGCTTGGGCGTTCACACCCATGTGATCCGTTTCTGCAAAGCGTGCTGCGTTTTGCAAACAGATTGTCGCTATCGGTTGTGATTTAGATGTGACTTTGCACTATTGTGATCCCAGGCTCAAGACATTTCAAAATGTACGATGTTTGCCTTTCTGTCAGCCCTAGGTGAAGACAAGTACATTATTCCTAATCTCTGCCTAGCTGGTACTGGGGATTTATGAATGTCTTTTTATCTTCCCGATTTATCTTTTCTTTATTCCCTCATTCATTCTTTTTTTTTTTTTTTTTTTGTAAGTAAACCCTTAAATATTTTTGTCATCTTGTTTGCTCATCTGAAATTCTTACAGATCTGGAATCTGTTTGGTTTCAACACAAACTCAAGCAGTACGGATCAGTGTGCGACTTGTGTGATATCTTTGGATGAAGATTAGATAGATGGTGAAAGTGTGTTCATAACACCTGAGAACTGACTAATAGTACTGATGCCAATCTCAAATGATTTTCCTTAGTTCGAGTTACCCATTACTCACACTATGGTTAACACCCTTCCTGCCTCCTACCTAAAAAAAAAAAAACTGTATACTTAAAGTGGTTGTAAAGGTTTTTTATTTTCTAAATAGGTTACCGTATTTGTCGACGTATAAGGCGACCAGGCGTATAAGACGACCCTCTAATTTTACAGTTTTTTTAAGATTTTTTGCCTGTACTCACCGTATAAGACGACCCCCATTCCGATGTTTCATATTTCTTTCTTCTGGAGCCATTTTTCTTCATTCTTGCTGGAACTGAAGTCAATCACGGCGAGCAATGTATAATATTAATGAATAGAAAGCCTGCTTGGATTGGCAGAGGCTGTAACGTCATCAGCCCACGCCTCTCTGACTCTCAAAGCCAATCCGAGCAGGCTACTGTATGTAGGCACTCGGATTGGCAGAGGTTGTTATCCCAATCCAAGCAGGCTCTGTATTCATTTGAATACATCGCTCACCGGCATTGGGTAAGCGGTATATTACCGCACATCCAGCAGGCATCCGAGCAGCTGACCCGGCGTATAAGACGACCCCTGCTTTTTGGCCAGTTTTTGTATAAGTGTGAAAGGTAGTCTTATACGCCAGCAAATACAGTACTTTAAGCTAGTGCATTGTTGGTTCACTTACCTTTTCCTTCGATTTCCCTTCTAAATGTTTTTTTTTTTTCTTTGTCTGAATTTCTCACTTCCTGTTCCTCCTCAGTAAGGTGTTCTAAATTACTTTCCACCACTCAGATGATGGTGGAAATCTTACTGAGGAGAAACAGGAAGTGAGAAATGAAAAAAAAAAAAACATTTAGAAGAGAAATCGAAGGTAAGTGAACCAACAATGCATTAGCTTAAAGGAACCTATTTAGAAAATAAAAGACGAACCTTTACAACCCCTTTAACCTTTTTTTTAAATTTTTTATTTGGCCTAGTCATGTGATCCAGCAGCATGGGGGGGGGGGGGGGTGTGTATTTGGAGTTTGTCCCTTCTGAAATTTTTGTTTGCAAGGTCGGAATCGGCTATCGAAAGTTGTGTACACACTATACGAAAATTGTAAGATTGTTCCTCAGACGAAAATGTGCGCCTAAATTTTCTTATAGTGTGTACAAGCCTTAACCACTTTACGCAAAACGACGTACCCATACGTCTGTAATTCGACTCTAAATACTGGGGTTATGGCAGCAGCTAGCTGCTATAACCCCGGTATTTTCGGGAACGCTGTGTGTTTCTCATTAGGATAAAAGGGGTCTACGCAGTGGATTGGCCACGAGATCTCTTTTTTTTTATCAGCAGCGGGAGAGGTCTTTTTGACCCCAGATCTCATATTTAAGAGGTCCTGTCAGGCTTTATTTTCTATTACAAGGGATGTTTACATTCCTTGTAATAGAAATAAAAGTGACTATATATGTATGTATGTGTGTGTGTATATATATATATATATATGTGTGTGTGTGTGTGTGTGTGTGTGTGTGTATATATATATATATATATAATGTGTGTGTATGTATATTTTGTTTTTTTTAAATAAAGTAAAATAAATAAAGCGACGAGCTTGTGCGATGAACCGAACGCATACGTGAGTAGCGCCCGCATGTGAAAACGGTATTCAAACCATACATGTTAAGGTATTGCCGTGATCTTAGAGCAATAGTTCTATCCCTAGACCTGCTCTATAGCTCAAAAATGGTAACCTGTAAAAAAAAAATTTAAACCTCGCCTTTGGAGAATACGATGTGACAAAGTATTGCAACAACTGCCAACAACTGTTCTTTATTCTCTAGGGTGTTAGAAAAATATATATAACGTTTGGGGGTTCTAAGTGGTTTTCTAGCAAAAAAAGCTAGAAAAGGGGGCGAGCAGGAGTGTCAGGACGCCCACTAACACACAGCTCCTTTCTCTATCTGCAAAGTAGAGCGTGTCCTGACTTGCCTGCTCGCCCCCTCCCCCTCAAGAGGCTTTCTCCACACCAGGGAGAAAGCCTTGCATTACTGTGTGGAGTTACAGACAGAAGAACAGGAAGTGAGGATTTCTCAGAAGAAATAAGGACATTTAAAAGCAAAATGGAAGGATGAGGTAAGTGAAGGAATACTGCACTAAGGTAAAGGAAGCTATTTAGGGAAAACATTTTTTTGCTTTACAAGCCCTTTAACCGGTTAACGACCGCCCACTGTATATATACGTCCTGTTTTTAAAGATGGATATATCGGGAACGGCAGCAGCTGCTGCCACAACCGAGATATCCATCTCTTCAGTTAGCGGTCCTGTCAACGATAACGGCGGTCTCCACGGCGGATTCCGCACCCTCCGCCGCTTACCGGAGCCGTCGGTAGCGGTGGAGGCGATCGGGTCTTTTCAGCTGCTGTGTGGGGATGCGAGTGAAGGCAAGATGGCCCCCACCCGTCCCCATAGCATTGCTGGGTGGAAGTGACATCAAAAAGTCAGTCCCGCCCAGCGTCTTAAAGAGAAATTTTTTTGTTGTCATTTTTCAAATGACAAAATTAAATTTCCATTTTTTTTGCATTTAAGTCTAAATATGAGGTGTGAGGTCTTTTTGACCCCAGATCTCATATTTAAGAGGACCTGTCATGCTTTTTTTCTATTACAGGGGATGTTTACATTCCTTGTAATAGGAATAAAAGTGATAAAAAAATTTTTTATTTCAGTGTAAAAAATTATAAAATAAATAAGAAAACCCCCAAAAATTTTTTTTAAAGCGCCCTGTCCCAACGAGCTCGCGCGCAGAAGCGAATGCATACGCGAGTAGCACCCGCATATGAAAACGGTGTTCAAACCACACAAGTGAGGTATCGCTGCGATCGTTGGAGCGAGAGCAATAATTCTAGCCCTAGACCTCCTCTGTAGCTCAAAAAATGAAACCTATAGAATTTTTTAAACGTCGCCTATGGAGATTTTTAAGGGTAAAAGTTTGATGCCATGCCACGAGCGGGCGCAATTTTTAAGCGTGACATGTTGTGTATCATTTTACTCGGCGTAACATTATCTTTCACAATATATAAAAAAAATTTGGCCAAATTTATTGTTGTCTTATTTTTTTATTCAAATAAGTGAATTTTTTTCAAAAAAAGTGCGCTTGTAAGACCGCTGCGCAAATACGGTGTGACAAAGTATTGCAATGACCGCCATTTTATTCTCTAGGGTTTTAGAAAAAAAATATATAATGTTTTTAGTCTTGTAAACACCAAATCTGAAAAACACCTTCTGTCCTTACGCGGTTAAGACTCATCTCTTCTGAAGGATCAGGACGCCACTGTATGGAAATAAGCGCCTTGAGGTGATTTAGTTTGCATTTGCAGCGCTATACAAGTTTATTAATTCACTCACTCACTCAACAGCTGCCACCATTTAAAGTGTATCTCTAATCATGTGTTAAAATGTATTTTGAGTTCTGCTGCTTGGTAAAGATTTATGGAAGTGATAGGATTCATGCTGTTTCTGGAGAAAATCCTTCCTCAATTTCTCCTTTAGTGCTTAATGCATGTTTGCCAAGGTACATGACCCCTGCTGATCCAGAAAATGTGCCGCTCTGACCAGACTTATCGGAAGAGATCACATGACCATGTGCCTACAATTCTAGACCTGTTGCCAGCAGTGAAGGTAAACAAGAACAACCCTGTCTACAGGTTTGGTTAGACTTGAGTCCCTTTTCTTACACACTATGGCCCAGATTCACATATAATTACGTTGCTCCTGGGCAGCGTAACGTATGTGATTTACGTTACACCGCCGCAGGTTTACAGCGTTAGTGCCTGATTCTCAGAACACTTACCTGTAAACTTGCGGCGGTGTATCGTAAAAGCGCTTGGCGCAAGCCCGCCCAATTCAAATGGGGCGGGCACCATTTAAATTAGGCGCGTTCCCGCGCCGAGCGTACTGCGCATGCTCCGTCGGGTAAATTACCCGACGTGCATTGCGCTAAATGACGTCGCACCGACTTCATTTGCTTAGACGTTAACGTAAATGGCGTCCAGCGCCATTCACGGACGTCTTACGCAAACTACGTAGATTTTTTAAATTTCGACGCGTGAATGACGGCTATACTTAACATTGGCTGCGCCTCATAGACCCAGGGGCAACTTTACGCATCGCAAAGGCTACGGAAACGTCGTAAATTCTCTGCGTCGAGCGTGCGTATGTTCAGGAATTGTCGTAATTTGCTAATTTACATAAGCGACGGGGAAACCGACGTCGGCGACACCTAGCGGCGGGAAAAAAAATTGCATTTAAGATCTGACAACATAAGAGCCTTACGCCTGTCAGATCTAATGGGTATCTATGCGTAACTGATTCTAAGAATCAGTCGCATAGATACCCGGGGCCAGATTAGGACTTACGACGGCGCAAATGGTGTTGCGCCGTCGTAACGCCTTTGACAATCTGGGCCTATTTATCCAATCCAACATGGTTGTGCATTTCCATTTAGCATACAGTATGTCACATCAAAAAAAACATTTTGAATAACTGGCATAATAAAGGGCCCCATTCTTGGTTCATTTATGGTTAGCTTGGGAATTTTCCTATAGTGCTTCGAATCAGTGGTTATTTTTATTTGAAACCCTGGACTGAGTCCAGTTTGAAAGAAAACCAATGCAGTCAGAGATCATCCTTCAATCTAGTCATCTGTCAGCCCTTTTATGACAGTTTGCTTCTTCTTTTTACTCACACATGGTAATCAGTGGCTTTTGGTATCCTAACAAAGCCTCATCAAAGAGCGCAGTTTCATATACAAGTTGAACAGCTGCTTTATTCACAGTGAGGACCAAGACATTTCAACATCATGTGATGTTTTCTAAACCTCCGGCCGTTCCGAGGACTTGTTCCAACACTGTGGCTTTCAGGCTGTCTCTGCTTGTCCCTTATACAGCCCCGCTCTCCTGACTCTTGCTGGTACTTTTTCTTCTCAAGCATTTGAGAAATGTTGTGTTGCCTTGTTCCCTTTGCCTTTAGCCTGCCAGCGCTCCAAATATATCTGAGCTGGGGATGGTTTGACATAATGCTGTTATCACTGAAAATACTCATGCTGGCAGATTGCTTCACATCTCCATATCCCAGCTCACGTTGTAAGTGATGTGCGTTTAGAAAAACATTGCCAGCAAGTCACTAACTTCTCTGCTTTATACTTAGATTTTTGCTTGTGCTCCCGACTCTTCCTCTCCGGTTAATTCTCTCATCACAGCTGTGTTCAAAGGCAACAAATGCGCAAAATTTTGCGTGCTAATGCAGCACACAAAAACTCGTTTTTATTATAGCTTCCTTTTTTATTGTAAGCTCTCATGTGCACGGGCCTCTGATTCTTCCTTTTTGCCCTAGCCTAACGCCGAAGCCGCCTGAAAAAAAGGGTCCGGGACTTGTTTTGAGCTTCAGGCGTACGGCGTTTCGGCGTTCGGCGTGGAGATGTGAACCATCTCCATAGCGGACAATGTTAAATCGCCCCTCCAGCGTATATTTCAGGCTGCAATAGCGTCGGGCGTAAAAACGCCTAGGTGTGAATGGAGCCTAACATTGTAAAGCGCTGCGCAAGCTGTTGGCGCTATATAAATCCTGTATAATAATATTAATAATAGTTGCAATGTTATTCCTTTTTAAAGGCAATTTCAACACACCTTACTAACAATTCATGTGGTTTTTAGCTCACCACAATGCATGTCAACTTATTACCATGCATTTTGGTGTGATGCGCTTAATAAAATAAAAGGTACATGCACTTTTTAGTGTGATATCTGTGTGTTGGGCAGCCTGCTAAAAAGAAGGGACTGCCCAAGCGCAATGGATGCAAGATGTGTATAAAGGACACATCTATGCGTGTGTGTTCCTGCATTGCATGGATGTGACTGGGGACCAAAACTGAGCTTCAGGGTCTTCTTTCTTGAACTTTGTAATAGTTAAAGCGGTGTTCCGCCCGAAAAAAAAATAGGAATAAATTAAAAGCCAGCAGCTACACATACTGCAGCTGCTGGCTTTTATAAATAGGACACTTACCTGTCCTGGAGTCCAGCGATGTCGGCACCGCAGCTCATGTTTCCATCAGCTGTCGGGTGCTGCTGCTGCCATTGCGAGTAAGGGAACCCGGCAGTGTAGCCTTTCGGCTTCACGTTGGGAACCCAACTGCGCATGTGCGAGGCGCTGCTCCTCTCTCCTATTGACCCGGCAGCCGTAGGAGGAGGAGGGAGCCCTGCGGTGACGTCACGGACCGCAGCCTCAGACTCCCATAAGTGGGAAAGGATACCTGTTAAAGACGGGTATCCTGTCCCCCCCCCCCCGAAAGGTGCCGATTGTGGCACCGGAGGGTGGAGGAAGCAGATGAGCGGAAGTTCCACTTTTGAGTGGAACTCCGCTTTAACTTGTTTTCCTTGTTGCCAAGTACTCTGTCTTATGATTGTAATGTACCTACAAAGTCTCCTTTACTCCGAGTAACCAGGGTAATAGGTGGTATATATTTTGGATCGTTATGTACTCCTATATGTTTTCATGTATGTCTGTTTCAGAAAGATTTAAAGAAAAGTTATTTGACAAAAAAAGTGAACAAAAAAAATGTATATATATTTTTAACGTGTTAAAAAAAAAAATCATGTTTTATAGTTAACTAGTAAAAGTACCTAGATTTGTCTTGATTTTAGCCTACTGTAATTCCCTGTACAGCAACACTGATGCCGCGTACACACGATCGGTCAAAATCGATGAAAACGGACTGAAGGACCGTTTCATCGGTTAACCGATGAAGCTGACTGATGGTCTGATGTGCCTACACACCATCGGTTAAAAAACCGATTGTGTCAGAACGCAGTGACGTAAAACACACGACGTGCTGAAAAAAACGAAGTTCAATGCTTCCAAGCATGCGTCGACTTGATTCTGAGCATGCACGGCTTTTTGACCGATGCTTTTGCATACTATCGTTTTTGACCTATCGGTTAGGCGTCCATCGGTTCAATCCTAAAGCAAGTTCTGACCGATGGGGCCCACACACGATCGGTTTGGACCGATGAAACGGTCCTTCAGTTCGTTTTCATCGATTTTGACCGATCGTGTGTACGCGGCCTAAGGCTAGGATAAGGAGGGGTGGAGCTCTGTGCAGTGCTACCTACATTGTGTACCTACTGGTGGAAAGAGCTCTGATTTCGCCCTATTAGATTGCTACTAACCTTATTGTCCAGTAGGGGTTGAGTCTTGCTTTGCTAAACTGCAGGGAGATCTAGAAATTCTTTCTTGCCTGGTTTAGGTTTTTGGAGTGCAAAACTGGCTAAACAGAATAAAAAAAATCTTTTGGAAAGAAAATTTCCATAAAAGATATTTAAAGTGAATCTAAAGCCTTAAAGGGTAACTCTAGTTTCTTTGGGGGAAAAAATAGCAAATAAAGAAAAAATAATATAGCGTATACAATTGCAATACATGTCATATTGTAATTGAATGTTATTAAAAATCACCTTTCCTTTTCAATCTGCAGCCGCTGTCATTTTCTGTAACTGCGATGCAATATGGCTACCTGGAGTTGTTCTGTATACAGAGCGTGTACTGACCACTCCCCAGAAACATTAATTTTTGTTTGTATAATTGGCTCACCGATTTTCCCAGAAGTCTGCCTAAGATACAATTTGGATTTCAGGTATCCCCTGCAACAAAAATGTCATTTTTTGGGATATATTTCCAATAGGAGGACGTCTAAAGGGATGCAGGCCCAGCAGATTTCCTCATTAGTGCTCTTCATCTGCCATAGCTGACTGATGATAATGAAACCACTCCCATTAGCCCTGCTTAGCACAGAGACACAAACGCACGTGGATTTCTTCAGAATAACAAAAGGTAGGAATCTGCAACAAAGGTTGTTATAAACATCACCCAGGGAGGAATGTTTTTTTTTTTTTTTTTTTTCTCCACAAAAGTGGAGTTAGCTGTAAGTTTTTTTCACCATATAATGCAATCTATGCATTAAGGAGAAAAAACCCCATTTGCCATTGCTATCAATCTGTCCAATGAGGCAAGAGATAGTGTCTGAAGCCGCTGCTCTCGTTCACATCGCTGGATCAGATCAGGCTCAGTTGAGAAAAAGGTTGGGGGGGGAGGGGAGGGGTCTGAGGAGGAGCTGCACGGAAGATGAGCCGATGCGTGATATCTGCCGGCTACCCGCGATCGATTCACAGAGAAACGGAACGGGGATCTGCCTATGTAAACAAGGCAGATCCCCGATCTGACAGGGGAGAACATGGAGATCGTCTGTTCCTAGTAATCATCTCTGTGTTCTTCCTGTCAGTACATCCCCCCACACAGTTAAAAACACACTGAGGGAACTGCCAGTGTCATTTATACAGTGATCAGTGCATTTTTTTTAGCACTGGTTGTTGTATTGATGTCACTGGTCCCCAAAAAAGTGTCACTTGGGGTCAGATTTGTCTGCCGCAATTGCGCAATCCCACTGCTCGCCACCATTAAAAAATAAAACTAAATTAAAAGTCCATAAATCTATCCCGTAGTTTGTAAACGCAATAACTTTTGCGCAAAGCAATCAATATACGGTTATTGGGATTTTTTACTAAAAATATGTAGAAGAATAGATATTGGCTTACATTGATGAAGACATTCATTTTTTTACATTTCTTTTTTTTTTTTGGATATGTATTATAGCAGAAAGTAGAAAATATTGTTTTTTCCCCCAAAATTGTCGGTCTTTTGTTTTTAGCGCAAAAAAATAACAATTGTAGAGGTGATCAAATACCGCCAAAAGAAAGTTCTATTTGTAGCAAGAAAAGGACATCAGTTTTATTTGGGTACAACACTGCATGCCCGCGCATTAAGGGGGTAAATCCTTCTGGGGCTGAAGTAGTTAAAGGTGTATTCTGTTGAGACATATGCCTTGTTTCCATGGAACGGTTCGGGTCAGTATGTTTGGAACGGTTTAGAATGGACCGGTCTATTCTCGTGAGTGTTTCCACTGCAAATCGAAACGTCGGGACCATACAGGATTTAGAAAAAATGCCTAGCGCGTCCACCAATCAGTGAGATGTATTTGTAGGTCCGCCCTAATGGAACCGTTCCATTTTCTATGGCCCCACATCTGAAGCAGGACCCAGAATGGTCCGGTACGGTTCGCTTTTATGGCACGCTTTCATAATGGAAACACCCAAAATAGCGTACCGTACCGATCCGCTCAGTGGAAACAAGGCAATATTCAGCTATAGTACCCAACCCATTCTTTGTTTTTGTTTTTCTGTCAATTTTGTTTTCTGTGAATGCCTGTTTTGTTGTTGCATTTTTGAAATGCAGGAGGTTACTTGCACCCAGATTAATATTAGCAGTTTACAGATTAATTTATGTGCTTGTAAGTCAAAATAGGCATTCACTCACCCCATGTCTGGAAGGTGTGCCAGGACCCAAAATCAAGGACACTGATATCCATATAAAAATCTAACCTCTGGTAGCATCAATTTTGCATCAATTTTGCAGTTACTATGGACTGGCACTGCTTGGACCCCTTTCACACCGGGACCGTGGCGCTGCTTGTTTTAGCAATGCTTTTTGCCCGTTAGCGGGGCGCTTTTAACCCCTGTGTTGAGGCGCTTCCGGAATGCTTTTCAGGCGCTTCGCAAGGGCTTGCCCGTTCATTCAAAGGGGCTAAATACAGCGCTCCCAAACTGTCCCAAAGTTGCTGCTTGTACAACGTTTCAAAACGTCCCACAAACGCACCGCCCCAGTGTGAAAAGTCAGACTTGAGTGAATAGGAGGTGGTTTTCAGGCGCTTGACAGAGGCCATTTCCAGCGCTAAAGCGCCTGAAAACTGCCTCAGTGTGAAGGGGGTCTTAGTGTTTTTGTTGCTAGGAATATTCAAATTTTCAGGCATTCACTCACCGCAGCGATTCCAGCAATTTGTATTTTTTTCTTTACATAGTGGTCAGTTTTAGTAGGTAGAAATAAAGTATGTAGCTGGCTATAAACGTCCATAAAAAATTATGAGAAAGCTTAGTAGTTGCTGCAAATCTCTGCACCAAATTTTGTGTTGTGCCACGACCCTTCATATGAACTGGCATAGTATGCACTGTTATGCCCCCTAGTAATAGCATTACATTATAATGGTTTCCTGCAAGCAGAGATGTTTTTACATTTGTTTTCCCAGAATTCTTATCACTTATTTCCTGTTAGATTTGCTTGTATTTATAGGGACAGACAGCATTTGAATCAGTGTTTATAACCTTATCAGTCTGCTGTCTCTGCAGACATTTCAGCTAAGGGGGCAGAAAATAATCTGACATATTCTGTTCCGGATGATATTTCTAGGGAATGCAGTGACTATTTTGAATAGCAAGTAATACCATGTTTCATTGTATTCTAGAAATCTCTAGTGTAATAAATATGTTTCATTTTACGCTGGGAAGATGACAATTTTAAATACCTAGAGTACATATGTAACATGTTTCCTAAAGGATCTCCGTGTGCAATGACCATCGCAGGCACAGCCACTGATGTGCTGCACGGTTGAGGGGGTAGCTGTGCTAGAACTATGAATGACCCAAGGAAACCGATTTTGCTGACAGTGTAGTGATGATGAGCCGTAGGGGAGGAAGCTCCTCTATAACCGTCACTAGCCTACTGATCAAGAAACCAGGAATCTGGAAAAATAGATTCATTGTTAGATTTTTTCCCTCCTGGACATGCTCCAGTTTCCTGGTTCCATAAACTCCCATATTAGAAAGTTACTTTTGTAAATACCCCTAGCAATCTTTATCAGGGCTCTCAAACTAGTGGCCCTCCAGCTGTTGCCAAGCTACAAGTCCCATCATGCCTGTGGGAGTCATGCTTGTAACTGTCAGCTTTGTAATGCCTCATGGGACTTGCAGTTTTCCAACAGCTGGAGGGATGCCAGTTTGGGCCCCCTGCTTTAAATAGTATTTTGAAACCCTTAAAAAAAAAGTAGTATACTAGATACTACTTTTTTTTTAAGGGTTTCAAAATACTATTTAAAGCAGGGGGCTCAAACTGGCATCCCTCCAGCTGCACAATTGTTAAATCATGATCTCGATTCAACTCCCCTGACGATCTCCAATGCAGTTTGCCGATTCTTTCCATATAACAAGTGGAGAGACTTTATCTGCTCACTCAAGTTTTTTTAACAGGAAACATTGTAACTAATGCTTCCTTCTTGGTTCAAACGGATCAACTTCGGTGTGTGTGTGTGTGTGTGTGTGTGTGTGTGTGTGTGTGTGTGTGTGTGTGTGTGTGTGTGTGTAAAGAAAAAAACCCAGGCAGTCTGCCAAGTTTGTAACAACATGAAACATTGTAACCAACTTCCTTCTTAGAGCAAACTTCTGTATGTAAATGCAGGAAGGTTAACCAAAAGTCCAAATCTTTTTCTGACACTTGTTTCTTAAAGCAGTGGTTCACCCTGCAGAACAACATTTTAGCATACAATTCGGCATTGTAGCACGAGCTACAGTATGCCGGTCTTAATTTTTTTTATCGCCGTACTCAGTGTAATCGTACATAGTAGATTCTGACTGCCCACGGGGAATGGGCGTTCCTTTCAAGAGGGAGGGTGATTGACGGCCGGCTCTGGCACGTCACGCTCCCTGAAGACAGCCGGAGTAGATCTCGGCTCTTCACGGCGCCTGCGCACAGACTATGCGCAGGCGCCGTGAAGAGCCAAGCCTATTTCGGCTATTTCCGGAGAAGCGTGACGCGCCAGAGCCGGCCGTCAATCACCTTCCGTCTGGATTGGAACGCCCATTCCCCGTGGGCAGTCGTAATCTACTATGTACGATTACACTGTGAGTACGGCGATAAAAAAATTAAGACCGGCATACTGTAGCTCGAATTTTAGGCTAGAAGAAAAAAAAAAAAAAATTATTTTATAGGGTGAACCCCCACTTTAAGTTAAAATCAATACTTTACTTTCCTTTGTCACACTGTATTTGCTCAGCGGTCTTTCAAATGCATTTTTTGGGAGAAAAATACATTTCAATAAATAAAAAACAAAAACCAGTAAAGCTAGCCCAATTTTTTTGTTTTAATGTGAAAGATGATGTTACGCCGCGAAAATCATGAGAGAATCGTGATCTATCTTCTAAGCAAAAAAATAGTGATTCTCATTTTAGCCAGAATCGTGCAGCTCTAGTATGTACTGTACGTGAGCTCCTGGCAAATGGCTACATGCGCAGTAGAGGTACTTGCGTGAGAGTTGTATACCTACCAATGGTTTCTGGAATCTTTTATCAATTGAATAATTTGCTTTCACCTGTGTTTTAATGTTTTCGAGTGGACAACTCATCAGTGTTTTCTAATTTGAAACCCATCTTTGTAATTGAAATATGCATAACATAAGGCCTCGTGCACATGGGTGCATTTGCCCAAACGGAGCAAAAACATGTCCTGTTTCTGTGCCCAGAAGTTTCAAGTGGTGAGTATAGTCCGCTGCCAGCAGCCTCTCAATGACCAGCTAAAATATGCATCAAGCACAGTCTGAGCAGTGCTTGCCTATAGGGCTGTATGCATACATTGATGTATGCCCCAAACGCAGAAAGGACGTATGCTCCTGTATGCGGTTACCGATTGATTGCATTTACAGAGAAGTGTATTTCAGTCTGTCATTGATTTTGACTGGCTGCTGGCAGAGCGCTGTATGCTACACCTGTGAATCCCAGGCGCTGAAATACGCATTGGTGGTAATTACACAGAAAGAACATACGGAACAGAATGGTGTAATACAGTGATATCATGTGCTAAGTACGATATAAAACATAAACATGTCACAGCAAGATAATGAGTATATAAAAATACATAGTAAAATTCATATATATTACAGTCTGTCTATTGTTTTATTCACTCTCCTTTAAATTGTTCTAACTGTTGATTTTGTCAGTTGATCTGTTATGTTTCCACTTCCTTTACAGCCGGTTCACACAGGGGCGGCACGACTTCGGGGGCGACTCGGCCAGGCGACCTGAAAACGACTTCCAAGGCGATTTGCAAAATGACTTCTGTATAGAAGTCAATGCAAATCGCCCCGAGTCGCCCCCGAAGTAGTACAAGAACCTTTTTCTAAGTCGGAGCGACTTGCGTCGCTCCTATTAGAATGGTTCTATTCACTACAATGGGACGCGACTTGTCAGGCGGCTGTGTCGCCTGACGAGTCGCCCCAGTGTGAACCGGGTCTTAGCAAGACAATCTGTCCCACTCAAGTGGCAGTTACTGGGGTTAAGATAAACCATTTAACACTACCTGGGAGCTTGTAATGGTCATCATTTATACAGTAAAACCTTGGTTTGAGAGTAACTTGGTTTGAGAGTGTTTTGCAAGACAAGAAAAATGTTTTAATACATTTTGCCTTGATATACAAGCAATGTCTTGATATAAGAGTAATGTCATGTCACAACGGAGTATAAAAAAGAAGAGGAGCCTCTAAGTGTAGCAATATGGTAACATTTAATGAAGGTACAACATTTAGCAACTTATAGCAACTTTTATACCCTGTAAAAAAATGCTTTGATATACAAGTGCTTTGGATTACAAGCATGTTTCTGTAACGAATTATGCTCGCAAACCAAGGTTTTACTGTACTTGGCAGAAGTTGCGATCCTTTCCTCCTTACAGCCTCCATGTTGGAGTAAATTTGTGGCGCAAAATACTTGGGAACGGGTCGGAGCTGTGTCTGAATGGACACAGGGAGCTGTGACTCGGCTTTGGTGCCCCCATAGCAAGATGCTTGTTGTGGGGGCACTCGACTGGAGGGAGGGGCCAGGAGCAGGGAAGGCTGGAGGGAGGGGCCAGGAGCAAGGAAGAGGGACCTCTCTTTTCTTATAAAAAAATGCTTTGATATACAAGTGCTTTGGATTACAAGCATGTTTCTGTAACAAATTATCTTCACAAACCAAGGTTTTACTGTATTTATATGATTTAACGTGATACTACACACCGTTTATTTTAAGTTGTCCCTTTTATTTCTGTATGTGGATGATATATTTTTCCTTCTTGATATACAGCTGTCATGATCCAGATCTTTCCCAGTCTGTCTGCCGGGATGACATGAACAGGAGGAGCTTTTTTTCCCTCTGCTGTTGATCTAAATAATAATAAAAAAAAAACAGCCATTGGATTACAGAGTAAAATAAATAATATCAATAAACGTTTTTTAATGATCATACAAATATATATTTGAAATCAAATCCTTTTTTGGTGTGGTCAGTTTTCTGAAGGTCACAGGCTGTGTCACGCCCCTCCAGCCTGTGTATTAGAATAATAGGGAGGTGAAGCCTCCATCAGTCTACATGTAATATCCCCCCCTCCCCCCAATTGTGTTTAGCTGGTTAGTGGGCATGGAGGAGGGCGTGAGTGGGCAGTCATTTACCACTGTGTATATGCCCACATGTGTGACTCGATGGGCTGCTCAGATATGATAGGGAGGAAACGCTCAGCATAGAAACTCGCTGATAACTTTGCATGTGCAGAGCTACCAACTGTTCTGCAAAATCCCTAACTGAATTGAGGACTTGGATAGAAGATGGCGATGATAGCGAGCAGCAGGATCTACCAGCAGTTTTGCAGAATACAGAAAGCAAATCTCATAGTGACTCGCTGAGTATGAATAGCATGTAATACAACATTTATCAATAGTTTTTTTGATGTGAGTTTAGTATACTTTTTTATTTTTTGGGGGGAAATAATGTTTAAAGTGTCCTAGAGTTGGGTTACATTTTGCTCCAGAACTCGGTTTATATAACAAATCCCAAATCCTGCACGGCAATAAAGCAGTTTGATGACTTCAACGGGAGCAAACTGTTTATTAAATTCTCAGACCCCAGGGTGTATATTTAGTCTATGTTGAAATTATACTTCTCATTTCATGCCGCACATGATTATTTCAAATTTTCAGTCTAAAGATGAAGCAAGTCATTTACACAGCAGGTTGTTAGTCGAATCAAAATACCTCCAATATATACCTCTAATATTGATGACCATTTAGATTAATAACAAAATGATTCATTTTAAATACACTAGAGATCCATTTTGCAGGTATCCCTATTAATATTTCTATCTTCTTTCTAAAAGAAACCTCCTGGTTGATAAAAATGTACAGAACATGTCAATGCCGCCTCGTTAAATATTACTATTCATTTTTAGTTTGCAGCCAACCATAATTTTCTAAAATTGTTTCTTCTGCTACTTACTGCATGTAGATGTGATTTCCCAGAATCCTCTTGCTAACGTCGTGGGCTCTGCTTTTCCCTGGAGCTTTCTCAGAGGTCATAGAACAGGTGATGTCTTAAGTGCCTCTACTGCCCTGGGATAACAAGATAATGTTTCCTAAACATAAATGGACCCTTCTAATGTAATGGTTGCTAAAGTGACTCAATGGATGGCACCATCCCTATATGTAATTGCTACCGTCTAAAATCTCATATAAGCTTCAACGCAGAACTCCAGCCTTTCCTTCAGTCTTGCACAGTTGTACATGCATCTCTCCTGTACTGAAAATGCTTACTCTGATTTCCCTACACAATGTGAGTGTAACGGAATGACCCGTGACAACCAGAGACTTTTGAAGGATGGGGGGTACTCCTGTGCCAGCGTCACTAATGACTCTTGGGTCTAGGGTCACCCTGTGCCCCTTTTGGGCATAGGGTGGCAAATAACTGATAATTCATGTATTGCAGGAGATCTGGACATATTACAGGTGATTTCATACTGACCCACAACAGGTCAATAGGCTCCTGAAAGACATTCCATTGTCCATTGTGTGATGCTAATACTGTGTTGTGTCTATTGTACTGATTAAGTCTGAAAGGTCAGATGGGAATTAGCATGTCAATTATGTTTAGTAAAGGAAAGTGTTTTGTGTAACAGGTGAGGAGAACTTGTCGGAGACGGAACGTCTGAGGGATAATTAACTCCTCTGATTGTCATTATCTAAAATAATGTGATTGAAGCCCCATTGTGTGATGTGTGGGTGGAGTGTGTCTTTGTTCCTTTGATTACTGTAACATGCCTGTACTGTATATGAGAGCTAACCATTAAAGCATTGGTTCATTCATTTGACTCAGAACACAGAGCGTATGTCTCGTCTTTCTGAGGGAATTCTTATGGATCGTCTCTGTTGGATGGTTGGAGTGTCAGATAAGCTGTCGTGGTTGATGGAATGGAAATCGTAAACAGTGGTGACCGTTACAGTGAGCTTCTCTAGTGTGTGATAGAACCTGCCCTATTCCCTGGCTGGAGGTTCTTCAGCATATCGAACTGTCCCTGGCCTGTCCTTTTCGTTTATTGGATTTCAGTAAAGGCTTAGCATTGCATGTGGGCGTCACCTAGGGTGGTCTTATTACAACACCCTGCCTGCTCCACCTGCCAACCAAGATCTATCCAGAGCAGTCTTTTTTCCACCACGGTGCCTTCTGGGTTAGTCAGGGGTCCCTTGGCAAAATGTCTAGAAATTTTCCCAAATTGCCCAAAAATTGTCAAGCCAGCAAATGGATCAAGATTGCATTTTTGTAACACAAACCACAGTTTTTTTTATAGTTCAGCATTACAACCTTGGGCACGGTAAAAGCTGGCCGCTGGTATCCTAACAAATGATGTAATTGGTTGATAAGGAGGGTGTCAGGTGCCTTCATCCTTGTTTGCCCCTCTCAATCAGGGGCCACGTTAGCTGAGGAAGGGAGAAGAGGAACATTGGAATACTGGAGTACCAGTGTGCAAAGGTAAGAATAAATCCCCTCCTAATGGTGGGTGTTCTACATGTTTGGATGTTGCCGATGTAAAACTATCTGTTTAGTTCTTTACATCAGTGGTTATCAACCCTGTCCTCAGGGCCCACTAACAGGCCAGGTTTTATGTATTACCTTGGGGAGATGCAGACTAGAATACTGCAATCACTGAGCAGCAAATGATATCACCTGTAATGTATTTCAGTTCTCTTGCAAACCTGGCCTGTTAGTGGGCCCTGAGGACAGGGTTGATGACCACTGCTTTACATTTTAAAATGGGGTGCCTTGAGATGTGCAGAATTTTAAAGGGAGGGTGCCTTGACTGAAAAAAGGCTGGAGAAGCACAGAGATCCAGTGATGACATCACTGAGTCTAAAGAATGTATGTAATCTAATTGGAAAAGATTTATTTAAACCACCAGATGAGGCAAATATAAGCATAATAAACATTAGCTTTAGCAGCTTTTTCCTTAGATCTCTTTCACATGGGACGGATTCGTGATGATCTGCCCATGAACCTCCGCTTGCTCAGCGGGGATCACTCTGCTGAGCCGGCGGATGACAGGGCGGTCCCCGCACACTGTGCAGGGACCGCCCTGTCAGATCTCCGCTCTCCCCTATGGGGGGATCGGATGAACACGGGACCGTCTGCAAAAATAGGGTTTTCCTCCGTCTGCAAAATCTGAGGATTGCGGACCCGGATGAGATCGGGTGTCAGCGAATCCGCTGACACCGGCAATCTCATAGGGACCAATGGATGTCTCTTTTTTTCATCCGTAAACAGATGGATGAAAGTCCGCGTGTGTGAAAGGGGCCTTAGCAGCTTTTTCCATCTTCGTACACCTGTAGTCTTCATTAGAATCCTATCTGGTGGTCCTGTCATGCACACTGGACGTTAAAGTAACGTTCTAAAAATGGCAGTAGCTTTGCAGTGAGTTTTTCAACTTTTTTCAACTTTTTTGCAATAGTGGTTTGTAGCATTTATTAGCGTTTTTCAGATTTAGCGTTTTTAGCTTCTTTTCTTTTTTTTTTTTTTTGCGTTTATCAGCGTTGGATCGTTTTTACAGCTGATAAACGGCTCTCAGAACCCACTAGTTTTTTTATTTTATTTTTTTTACTGCTCAAAAACGCCACTGCCCAAAACTCCTGATAACAGCCTATGTGTGCATGGACACATAGAATAACATGATGGAGAGTTTAATGACTGTAGAAAAAAACTTCTACAGGCAAAAACAGTGTCCCTGTCCCCCAGTTGTGCTCCTGAATTGTTATTCTGTTATTTGGGCTTCTGATGGAGACTACAGTTTGCAGTTTCAAAAGCCGAAAAAATCCACTTTAAGAATCCCCAGTCGAAAAAATGCCATGCAGTCATTGCTGGAGTACATGTGCGTAGATGGTAAGTGGCTAAAAGAAGCATGCAGAGATTAGCAGCAAAGATGAAGATTTAAAAAAAGGTGCTCTCAACGTGCCAGCATGGGTATCTGCTTGCTATGGTGCCACACGTGCAGGCGGACTCCTGAGCCCTGCTTTGTGTGTCTATTGCCCTGGCCTATGCTGTATAATATCTGATTTAATCATAAATTTTTTTGCTCGATCAAAATTCTTTTGATCGGTACTAGTGGTCCAAAGGATCGTAAATTATCTGTGATCCGATCCGCACACCACGTGATCCGCGGAGCTCTGCTGCTGCCTCGGCCATAGGTAAGCTCCTGGAGCGGCGGCCATCTTGGTCCACCCGGTGGCGGCCTAGGTGAGCCTAGAGCAGCGCGCTGACGTCATCACCCAGCCTCAACTGCTCCTGTTCGGCTGGCTTCTCTGGTAAGACTAAGCAAGCACTAATCTTCCAATACAGTGGGGGAGATGTGGACCATATTACAGTGGGGGAGATGTGGACCATATTACAGTGGGGGAGATGTGGACCATATTACAGTGGGGGAGATGTGGACCATATTACAGTGGGGGAGATGTGGACCATATTACAGTGGGGGAGATGTGGACCATATTACAGTGGGGGAGATGTGGACCATATTACAGTGGGGGAGATGTGGACCATATTACAGTGGGGGAGATGTCTGTGGACCATATTACAGTGGGGGAGATGTCTGTGGACCATATTACAGTGGGGGGAGATGTCTGTGGATATTACAGTGGGGGGAGATGTCTGTGGATATTACAGTGGGGGGAGATGTCTGTGGATATTACAGTGGGGGGAGATGTCTGTGGATATTACAGTGGGGGGAGATGTCTGTGGATATTACAGTGGGGGGAGATGTCTGTGGATATTACAGTGGGGGGAGATGTCTGTGGATATTACAGTGGGGGGAGATGTCTGTGGATATTACAGTGGGGGGAGATGTCTGTGGATATTACAGTGGGGGGAGATGTCTGTGGATATTACAGTGGGGGGAGAGGTCTGTGGATATTACAGTGGGGGGAGAGGTCTGCGGATATTACAGTGGGGGAGATGTCTGTGGATATTACAGTGGGGACTATATATGGTGGTGATCCGAAAAATGTATGTGCGTTATAATTGAAATTAGTCGATTAATTGATTAAAACATTTTTAATCATTTTTTATAAACACAAGGAAGCCATGCTTGCCTGCTCTCTAGGGATGCTATTGCCTCTCAAGCTGGCACCAAAAAACCCTCAATTTTGGTATTCAAGCCTAGACTTCAAAATCGATAGCTGTGATGTGGTTGGCCTCCATTTTTAGCGTAAATCCATGTGTATTTTTTTGTTGCTGTCTGTGTTTACCATTTCTTAAGGGACAGATTAGGTCAGTTCATATTTTCATCGGGGTAAGCTCTTTGTTTCGGATTTTGAGCACTGTCATATATTTAATTGAGCGCACAGATCCAGGATGAGTCCTGCAGGCTTCATCAGCAGAGAGGTGCCCAGCACCGCAGCCAAGTGATTTGCTGTTGTAATTCAGCTTGCTGGGCTCTAGCTCTTGTTGCTTTAAGCTGTTTCAGTAATCAGGAGCAGGATTTGCTAATGGCCGAACAGAAGTGCACTTAGATGAAATAAATGAAGTCGGGCACAAAGTAATTTGTTCAGCATGTAATTCAATAAAAGCATAAGGGAGTGTTGAATACCCATATCTAACATAAACCTCTTTCCTCTGGGTAATTTTCCCTAATTAGGGAATATCTGTACAGGTCACTTTTACATGTGCGGAAACCTACAGGGATTTCAAGATGACACTTGGAATAAGAGGCAGGGAAGGAAAATAAGAAAACATGTTTCCTTTTCTTGTATACATATGTAGGGCATATTTTGCATAATGCACTAGTGACTACCAGCCTGCTATTTAATATTGATGCAAAAAAGGGATTTTTAATACAGCTTACCTGTAAAATCCTTTTCTTGGAGTACATCACGGGACACAGAGCGGCATATTCATTACTATATGGGTTATATGGAGTACCTTCAGGTGTTGACACTGGCAATCTTCAAACAGGAAATGCCCCTCCCTATATAACCCCCTCCCATAGGAGGAGTACCTCAGTTTTGTAGCAAGCAGTATGCCTCCCAAAATGGTCCCCAAAAAAGAGGGGTGGGAGCTCTGTGTCCCGTGATGTACTCCAAGAAAAGGATTTTACAGGTAAGCTGTATTAAAAATCCCTTTTTCTTTATCGTACATCACGGGACACAGAGCGGCATATTCATTACTATATGGGATGTCCCAAAGCAATGCTTACAATGAGGGGAGGGAGAACATCTCCAAGACAAAAGGATTTAATTTAGAGAAATACTCAAATCATAATAAATCCAACTTAGTTGAGAAAAATCTTAAATTTTAAATTTAACTCAAAAAAGAGGAGCCCCCGGAATCCGAGGGTCTCAAACTGCAGCCTGCAGCACTGCCTGCCCAAAGGCTGTATCAGACCTCCTTCTTACGTCCAACTGGTAGAATTTTGTAAACGTGTGGACAGAAGACCAGGTTGCCGCCTTGCAAACTTGAGCCATAGAGATCTGGTGGTGTGCTGCCCAGGAGGCGCCCATGGCCCTAGTAGAATGAGCCTTTAATGATACTGGAGGAGGCAACCCTTTCAAGCCGTAGGCCTGAGTGATTAATTGCTTAATCCACCTAGAAATGGTGGACTTTGCAGCCGCCTGCCCCTTCTTGGGCCCATCCGGTAATATGAACAGCACATCTGTTTTCCGGATCTTCTTTGTAGCTTTAAGATAGGCCTTCATGGCCCTGACGATATCCAAGGTATGCAGCAACCCTTCCTTTCTGGAAGTAGGTTTAGGGAAGAAGGATGGTAATACCAAATCCTGGTTCAAATGAAAACTGGATACAACCTTCGGTAGGAAGGAAGGATGAGGGCGGAGAACGACCCTGTCCTTGTGAAAAATAAGATATGGTTCCTTACAGGATAAGGCCGCCAGTTCCGATACTCTTCTTGCGGAAACTATGGCGACCAAAAATACTAACTTCCTTGTCAGTAAAACCAAAGGAATTTCAGCCAACGGCTCAAACGGTTGTTTCTGTAAACTTGACAGAACAAGGTTTAAATCCCACAGGCAAAGCGGGGATTTAACTGGAGGTTTAATACGTAAGACCCCTTGAAGGAAGGTCTTAACCAGCGAGTGGGTGGCCAGCGGCCGCTGAAACCACACTGACAGAGCAGAAATCTGTCCTTTGATTGTGCTTAATGCCAATCCTTTATCCACTCCTAGCTGGAGAAAACTTAAAACTCTATCAATGGTGAATTTGCGAGAAAGCCATCGCTTGGACTCACACCAGCCTACATAGGCCTTCCAGACCCTGTAATAAATCACCCTAGAGACCGGTTTCCTGGCTCTGATTAGGGTAGAGATTACTTTCTGAGACAGACCTCTACCCCTGAGAATCAGGGATTTAGCTTCCAGGCCGTCAAATTTAGATGCCGTAAGGCAGGGTGGAGGATCGGACCTTGCGATAGCAGGTCTGGCCGTAGAGGAAGAGTCCAAGGGTCTCCCACTACCATCCTTAAGATTAGTGAGTACCATGCCCTTCTGGGCCATGCTGGAGCTACCAGGATGACTGGTATGTGCTCCACCCGGATCCTGCGCAGCAGGCGGGGTAGTAACTGGAGCGGGGGAAACGCATAAAGAAGTTTGAACTGATGCCAAGGGCAAACCAACGCATCGGTTCCGCAGGCCATCGGATCCCTTGAGCGGGACATGAACCTGTTTAGCTTCTTGTTGAGTCTCGATGCCATGATATCCACGTCCGGCACTCCCCATCTTTGGCAGAGTGCTTGAAAGGTTTGTGGATGCAGAGACCATTCCCCCGGCAATAGAGTCTGGCGGCTTAAGAAGTCCGCCTGAAAGTTGTCCACTCCTGGAATGAATATTGCCGATATGCAGGGCACATGAGCCTCTGCCCATAGGAGAATCAAGCTCACCTCTCTCTGAGCGGCTTGACTCCTGGTTCCCCCTTGGTGATTTATGTATGCCACGGCCGTGGCATTGTCTGATTGAATTCTCACCGGGAACCCCTGCAATTTTGACGTCCAAGCCCTGAGGGCTAGTCGAGCAGCTCTGAGCTCCAAGATGTTGATGGGCAACTGCTTCTCTGGCGTTGCCCAAGTACTTTGGCGAGTGCAACCATCCAAAATTGCTCCCCAGCCCGTCAGGCTGGCGTCTGTGGTCACTATCTTCCAAGCCACTGGGCTGAAAGACTTCCCCTTCAGTAGATTCTGAGGGTCTAACCACCAACACAGACTTTGTCGGACTCTTGATGAGAGCGGCAACGGGATATCCAAGGCCTGTGGCCTTCTGCTCCATGCTGACAGGATGGCTGCCTGCAGGATGTGAGTGTGGCTCTGGGCGTATGGTACCGCCTCGAATGTGGCCACCATCTTGCCTAGTAACCTCATACATAGGCGAATAGTCGGTTCCTTCTTGCTTAGAACCAGTAGGATTAATTCCTTGATGGCTTTGACCTTCCTCAGAGGTAGAAACACTCTTTGTTGTTCTGTGTCTAATCTCATGCCGAGATATTCCAACTGCCTTGTGGGCAGGAAAGCTGACTTTTCTCGATTTAGGACCCAGCCGAACCTCTCGAGGTATTGGACCGTGAGGGCCACTGCTCGCTCCAAGCCAGGAGACGAGTGATCTATGACTAGGAGGTCGTCCAGGTATGCTAGGATCGTGACCCCTTGGATCCTTAGTTTGGCTAGGATTGGAGCTAGGACCTTCGTGAACACCCGGGGGGCCGTAGCCAACCCGAAGGGAAGCGCCACGAATTGGAAGTGACGCGAAGCCACCATGAAGCGTAGATATCTTTGATGTGGCTGATAAATTGGAAGATGAAGGTAGGCATCCTTTATGTCTATGGACGCCATGAAGTCGTCCTTTTGGAGTGTGGTAGCTGCTGACCGCACGGATTCCATCCGAAATGAGCGGATCTTTAGGTATGTATTTACCATCTTTAGGTCCAAAATTGGCCTGACATCTCCATTGGACTTCGGGATGATGAATAGGTTGGAGTAGAAACCTAGCCCCTGTTCCAGGACTGGTACCTCTACTATTACTTCCTGGGAAAGTAGATGATCTAATGCTGATCTTAATGCGGCTCCCTTCTCCGGATCGTTTGGAATCCTCGACTCCTGGAAATGAGGAGGAGGAAACCTTAGGAAATCTAGTTTGTAGCCTGTGGCCACGGAAGACCGTACCCACTCGTCGGGAATGCTGGCTTCCCAAATCTCTGAAAAGAGTCGCAGCCTTCCCCCCACCTTCGTGGGTGGGGGCGCCCCTTCATAAGGTTGGCTTGGGGGCTGGTTTTGCTGGTTTGCGAAACCACTGCCTTTTGCCTCTAACAGCCTGTCCTTGTGATCTGCTGTTGAAGCCGAAGCTTGCTTTTGCAGGAGGCCGTCGATACTGCTTAGTATTAGAGGGCCCCTGCCCAGGGGAATACTGTCGTTTAAACGCAGGCCCCTGAACCTTCTTCTTAGTTGGCAAGAGAGTACTCTTGCCGTTTGAAATGGTCTGAATGTATTTATCTAGGTCTTCTCCGAAGAGTCGTCCTCCATGGAAGGGGAACCCTACCAGGAGCTTCTTGCATGGGGGCTCAGCCTCCCAGCTTTTTAACCATAAGAGTTTTCTCATATGGATAAGGGATAACGATAAACGTGACGCTTGCTGGATAGAATCCTTGATTGCGTCTACCGTAAAACATATGGCCTTAGGGACATCCGAAAATTCTTCTGCCTGCTGAACAGGAATAAGTTTAAGCATCTGCTTAAATTGATCCAATAATGCTTGAGCAACCCCAATCGCGGCCACAGCTGGCTGTACTACTGCCCCTGCAGCAGTGAAGGAGTTGTTAAGTAGTGCTTCCAAGCGCTTATCAACTGGATCCTTGAACACCTGTATGTTTTCTACAGGGCATGTTAACGATTTGTTAACACATGAGATGGCTGCATCCACTGCAGGAGTAGCCCATCTTTTGGAAAATTTATCTTCCATAGGATATAGGACAGAGAATCTTTTAGGTGGTAAGAAGATCTTATCTGGCTTGTTCCAATCTTGGAACAAAAACTCCCTCTAATAGAGGATGGATCGGAAACACAGCATTGCTTTGAGGCGCCCTCAGTGAGCCCAAAGCTGAAACCGTCGATACCTGGAGATCTGGTACTGGCAAGTTGAATGCCTTATGGACCAAGTCCGACAATCCTTGAATCCACCAGCTCTCCCTCAGGGAGACTGCCCCAGACTCCTCTGTATCCGGATCCTCGATCCCTGAACCTACTTGGTCCTTGTCCAAGAGGTCGTCCAATTCCCCTGAGGAAAGGACCTCCTCCTCTGAGGGTCCGCGCTCGGGCGACGGAGATCTATTCCGCTTACTGCCCCGCATAGCTGCGGCTATCATTTTTCCCATGCTTTTCTGCATCTCTTTTAAAGAGGTGAGTAATACCTTCTCCGTGACCATCTTAGGGTTGGACTGACTCGCGTCAGCTCCAGCCCCAGATCCCGATGGCCCCAAGGCTCCCTGTGGGGAAAGCAGCGGCATAGCTTTGTCCGAGACCTCAGACTCTCTGGGGAAATCCCCACCTCTTGTACCCTTGTTTTTTGATGCCATGGTACAATACCGAGGTGCACCTGCTACTTATTGGTACCTGGGACTTATAAATAGTTAAATGCCCAAACACCTGTTTGGGGGATAAAAAATGCTTCCTCTCCCCTAGATGACACTTTTTTTTTTTTTTTTCAAACATTCTGTCCCCCTGAGTAGTATTGCAAGAAAAACTATGAGATGGAAAAGAAACAGCCTATTCCTAGGCTTGAAAAACAGTCTTTCTGAAGACTGCAATATTCTTTCTGGCCACTGTGTGTCCTCGGCGCCCCGTGCTTGCCGTTCTGGTCTTTCCTCCCCAGTTCCAAAGTATTGAATGAGCTATATGGAACAAACAAGGAAGGGCCGCCCCTTCCTTAAGCCACTGACCCGCCCTCCCCCCCAGCAATCTCAAACAGGAAATGCCCCTCCCGACAGGGGGGGGTGGGGTTGGGAGGAAGGGACCTCTCTGCTCCAGCAAACTGCAGCCTGCAGCCTGGAACCACGAGGAGGTCAGCGTTTTGCCTGCTTTGCAGGCTCTGAGGAGGAAGACTGAATGGAGCATCGCCTGGAGGCTTGCAGGTAAGCATAGCTCTCTGACACACACATATACTTTTATATCACACAGGCCCCACTCAATGCTTTTCCAACACTACAAGGGAGGTCACATATTATGGGGAATAATACATATAGAGCCATCCTATCTTTATGATATGTGACTAGTTTGCCAGATGCAGTGCATAACTTTAGGCATGTCCCCTGTGACCCCCCAGAAAAAACCTGCTAAGAACCAAGTTCCGCAAGTTTTCCCCTCACTTACCTGCTCCATGCCGCAGGACTTTGCCAAGCAAGAGGCCCAATCTTCCCCCATCTCGGTGGGGATGTCTAGACCTTCAGGCCCTGGGTTCCTATGAAGGATCCACTGTCCTGGGCCCATATAGCACTCTGGCAACAGAAACATTAGGCACCCAAAGGTTTCTAAGTTCTGGGCCCAGGGTCCAGCTCTCTAAAAAGAAAAGCATTATGGGCTATACCCCAAGGGTTTGGGGTCCGGTTACTGACCACTTTAGCGCTGAGGCTTTTTTGGACAGAACCGGTTAGCTCACCTAATCCCAAGGATGCGGAGGCAAGCTAAACCATGACTAACACCTAAGACACTGGCGTAAAAACTGAGGTACTCCTCCTATGGGAGGGGGTTATATAGGGAGGGGCATTTCCTGTTTGAAGATTGCCAGTGTCAACACCTGAAGGTACTCCATATAACCCATATAGTAATGAATATGCCGCTCTGTGTCCCGTGATGTACGATAAAGAAATATAGCCTCTAAATTAACTGGTGATATTGATCTGTGCCCAGGAGTAGACTGCATTAAGGGCCTATTAATATAAAGTACGTTGTGTGTTTTTTTTTTTTACAATACATTTTTATTTATGTTTAGTAAGTAACAATACAAGTCTAAATTTGCCATATGCAACATTCAACAATGACAGTGTTAACTATAATGGAAGGTTGGTTTTGTATGTTGTGTGTGTGTTTTTTTTTTTACCAGTTTCAGTGTTTTTTAGAGATTATTAAAGTTTACGGACTGTAAACACACTGAAGGCAATATGGTTTGTGACACATTTCTGGTGGTATGGATGCAAGTCAGAAAGTTGTGCCAAATTCTTAAAGCCCATGCGGCATTATTATTGTTGGCAGTGCACTGACATAAATATATCAAGTTGTTATTTGCAACACTTTTACTGTCTGTCACTATTATTGCAACAAATTCACAAATAAATATTTGTCGATAAGGAAAATGGAGGTAAATAAAATCAATCAACTTGGCTACAACCAGCCTGCCGGATTCTCTTGCGATTATTGCTAGCAGCCTTTATTCTTCTGGCGGGGGCGGCCCACCCCCTCCCCAGCGGGAGAAGACAATTGCTGATTCCCCTGTCAACACTGTGTTTATGGGGAATTGTGCGAATTTCTTTCTTGCAACCTGTGGTTGCAGGAAATACATTTGCACTGTGTAGGGCTAGCCTAAGCCCCAGTGCATGGGCAAAATGCTTTCTGGGTGTGTGGTGTGGGGAAGACATGTAGGCTGAGGCCGATCTTCTTTTTTTTTTTTTTTTTTCACAGTAAAACCTTGGTTTGAGTGTAACTTGGTTTGAGAGCGTCTTGCACGACAAGCAAAATGTTTTAATACATTTTGCCTTGATATACAAGCAATGTCTTGATATAAGAGTAGCGTCATGTCACAACTGAATATAAAAAAGAAGAGAGGCGCCTCTAAGTGTAGCAATATGGTTACATTTAATGAAGGTACAACATTTAGCAACTTATTGCTACACTTAGAGGTGCCTCTCTTCTCAAGTATTTTGAACCTATAGTAAGTATTGTCTATTGATTTATGAAAAGAATGAACTGTCATGATACATTCGTGATTAATTGGATGTAAAAAAGGTAATTGGAGAATCTGAGAGTGAACTGGTTGTGTCAGAGATTGTCTCGGTTCACACTGATGAGGTGTAAATTCCATCCATTTTTCTATGCGAGTGTGGTGCGATTCTAATACGAATTGTAAAAAAAATATCACAGCTGGGCCCAAGCCGGTTGTTAAGGAGCTGGGCTGCTGCATCCTTAACAACCGATGATTCGTCAGCCGAATGTAAACAAAAAAATGCCGGCATTAACCATTTCAGGACTGCCCGCCGTCTTTATACGCCGACTGTCTGAAGAGGCATATCGTTGCTATGGCAGCAGCTAGCTACCATAACCCCTGGTATCCTCTTCTTCAACAGGTGGTCCTCTTTCAGATAGAAGTGGTCTCTGCGGTGGATTCACCACAAGATTACTTTACATGGTGGAGCCCTTAGCCGCTTACCGGAGCCACCGGCAGTGGCAGAGGCGATCGCGTCCTTCTCCCTGTTGGGTATGGAGATGAGTGAGGGGAAGATTGCCCCCACCCGTCTCCTTACGATTGCATGGCGGAAGCAACGTCAAAATGTCACTTCTGCCCATAGCTCTTAAAGCAACATTTTTTTTATTTTATTTTTCAAATGACATTTAATGTTATTTTTTTATTTTTATTGCATTTTAGTGTAAATATGAGATCTGAGGTCTTTTTGACCCCAGATCTCATATTTAGGAGGTCCTGTCATACTTTTTTTTTCTATTACAAGGGATGTTTACATTCCTTGTAATAGGAATAAAAGTGACACCATTTAAAAAAAAACAGTGGAAGAATAAAAGGTAAAATAAACGAGAATTTTTTTTTTATGTATCTCGTCCTGCCGAGCTCGCGTGCATAAGTGATTGCATACGTGAGTAGCGCCCACATATGAAAATGGTGTTCAAACCACACATGTGAGGTATAAAAATATATATAATGTTTGGGGGTTCGAAGTAATTTTCTATCATCTCCATTTACCACCTTAATTTCTGCATTCCGGATGCGTGTCTGCGTGCACATTTTTTGATGCATTTCGGTGCGTTTTTTTTACACTTTTTTTTTTTTTATCTTAATTGATGACGTGCACCCTGGTGCATTTTTTTAAGTGTTTTGTCACGTTCCACATGTGTTCCATACAACATGTTGCAACATTTGTTGACTGCACAGGAATGCACCACACTGGTCTGAACTAGGGTCTTTGGAATCCATGTTAAACGCTGTCCATGCATTTTTGATGCAGAATAAAAATGCAGTGGACAGCATTTGGTGTGAAGCAGCCCTCAAAGCCTATAGCCCCCCCCCCCCCCATACCTTGTCTGTTCTATTATAAATGAATATGTCATAATATATCTGAATGCTTATGTGGCTCTGCAGCCACTTGCTTCACAAGACTGATGCTAACTTTACACCCCCCCCCTAGGTACGAAATTTTAAGTAATATTTCACTTTTATTGTTTCACTTTTAGCATTATTAAATTCACTGCTCCCGAAAAAACGGCCGTTTTTAAAACTTTTTTTTGCATTGATACATGTCCCCTGGGGCAGGACCCAGGTCCCCAAACACTTTTTAGGACAATAACTTGCATATTGGCCTTTAAAATTAGCACTTTAGATTTCTCCCATAGACTTTAACAGGGTGTTCCGCGGCTTTTGGAATTTGCCGCGAACACCCCTAATTGTTCGTTGTTCCCCGAACAGGCAATGTTGGAGTCAAACATGAGTTTGACTCAAACTCGAAGCTCATCCCTACTTGGAAACAGACTTTCACTCTTTGTAGCACAGATTATTATGTCCTGTTAACATTTATGATGATTTTATGTTACCCCCCCACCTTATTTTTTCCATTTAAAGTAAGCATTGGTCTACCTGGCATGCATGACACTGGCATCTTGCCACAGACACCTTAGAACATCATAGAACAGGTAATATTCAACCCAGATGACACCCTGAAATGTATTGTCTGGTCATGCCTCTTCCATTAAACCGTGCCAATGTGTAAAACGGATTCAGGAAGTTCTCGTTATGTAATGATTCACACCTGCTTAGCTATGGGGAAGAGGTGTGGTCAAAGGATTAGTTATAATAATAATAATATTTTAGCGTGGCTTCCTTGCTGCTGACGACTGTTTTCTTATTGTGGCCTACTAACTCTTTTGTCTGACCGCAAGCACTAGGATGACTGTAAAGTTCTATGCCTACATGGTCCAATCTAATTTACATAGTTATTACTTTAACTCATACTATTCATTGAAAGCCGTAAATCACAATTCTGTGGCTCTTCAGCGACACACGCCTATCAAAGCGCTTTCGGTTCTGAATTTTGCTCGCTTGCGAAGTACGTACCAGAAATAAATCGCAATGTAGTGCTTTGGAGCCACCTGCTGTTTACTTGTAAAACTGCAGCTTTTACCACAGCTTTTCTTATGTTTTAACTTGATCTGTCGCTTGTGCCATTGTTCCTTTTTTTTCAAAGTTCAAACACATCATCCAGGGGAGCAATTGTTATCTTTTTGTACAGGAATTTAGTTATACTATGACATCATAATTGTAAAGCGCTGCGCAAACTGTCTGCGTTATATAAATCCTGTATTTTAGGTGTACGCAGCCTATTGCATTAGAGTGTGCACCCCAAAACGCAAACACACACACACACGCACGCGTGTGTATGTATGTATGTGTGTGTGTGTGTGTATATGTATGTATGTGTATATATATATATATATATATATATATATATATATATATATATATATATATATATATATATATATATATATATATATATACATATATATACATATATACATATACACACACACACACACACACACACACACACACACACACTAAATAAATGTAAACATTTTAAAATATAGTAGGGTAGTGGTTGATGCCAGTAGTTTTTTATTATTATTTTTTTGTATTTCTATTATTTATTTATTTTTTACAATTTTATTTATATTTTTTTATTTTTTTTTAATTCTTAGAAACTTTGGTGAAATATCAGCAGGAGGAATCTGCTCTGCACAGGGTAATTAGGCTTGATTCACACATGTTGCTTTTGAGCGTTTTTGCAGTGCTTGCTGCGTTTTTTGACGTTTTTAGTGCGATTTTGCGTTAAAAAAATTTTTTTCCATCAATTTTAATTTTTTGACATTTTATTTAATAACCAGCTATAAACAGGTTAAAAAAAAAACACAAATCGCGGTAAAAATGCAGGAAAAACGCGGTACTTGCGTTTTGGATGCGGGTCCATTGAATTATATTACATGCAAAACGCTGCTTTTTGCGTGAAAAAAAGTCCCTGACCCTTTCCAAAAACGCAGAGGCACAAAAAATCATTGATGTGAACATGTTCCATAGGAACCCATGTTAAAAAATGTCCCTGCTTTTCTGCAAAACGCAAAATGCACCAAAAAACGCATTAGTGTGAATCGAGCCTTAGGGTGTGCCCAGGCACACCCGTCACACCCCTTTGCACGCCTATGTCCTGTATAATAATAATAATAATGACATTATATTTCCATTGCATACCAAACCAGTATTTTCGCTTGTGCAGGGCGCTAAAAACAACTGGTGGATGGCACTCACAGCTAAGATAAAAAATATATTGCCACCTCTATCATCTATCATTAAATTGTCTTTATTGACGTTGCACTTTTTGTATGACGTAATAAAAAAACATTTCCAAACCACCGGGGGTCCCTTCATCAGAAACAAGTGACGTATGCCTTATGAAGGGACTCCCGGTGCCTCTAAATCTTTGCATTTCTTCTTCTTTTGTACGACATGCTAAACAAATGTCAATAAAGATGATTTGATTGCAGAAGATAAAGCTGTGCTGGCAGCATATTTGTATCTAATTGATGTCCTTTGCCTGACAATAGGACCCCTGGTGGTTCTAAAACATTCCAATTTCTGACGAGCTGAACATGCGTAATAAAGATGATTTGATTGTAGAAGACTGACAATTATTATACTATGCCAAACACAGCTAGGACATTGTAATGGATGGAAGGTTCCTTGTTCCCTTGTTGCTTGGCTGCCTTTAGCCACTTTGCCAGGAAAAATGTATTAGATGGAAGGTGTGGTGTGCCACCTATTAAAGTATTTTGTTCATTTAAAAAATAGGGAAAAACTATAGGGAAATTACGGCAGGTGGGAACCTCTCTCATTCTGGGGCGCCGTCATATGACATTGCACCAGTTTCGCCGCTCTTGCGTGACCTTGATCTGAATATCGCAGCCTGTCGCATGTAAATACGGAAGTGCCTTTTCTCAGCCCCCCTTCGCCTCACAGTGACCGAGTGTGAGATGAGGGGAGCTGATCGGAGGCATCTCCTCGCAGGGGATACAGATAATCAGGGCACTGTTGTTCGGTGACCTGATTATCAGTGCAGTCAATTAGTGCTGCCTTTCAGTGCCTGCCCATCAGTGCGCTATATTAGTGCCGCCTCATCAGTGCCCATCAGTACAGCCTATCGGTACCCCTCAGGGCAGCCACATCAGTGAAGGAGAAAAATTACTTTTTTTACAATATTTTCTGACAGAAACTAAGAAATACTTTTGTGTGTTTTTTTTTTTTTTTTTTTTTCAGAATTTTGTCTTTTTTTTTTTTTTTATAATAATAATAAAAAAAAACAGTGGTGATTAAATAGGACCAAAAGGAAGCTTTATTTGTGGGGGAAAAATTATAAAAATGTAATTTGGGTACAGTGTTGCATGACCACGCAATTGTCATTCAAAGTGTGACAATGCTGAAAGCTGGAAATTGGCCTGGGCAGGAAGGGGTGAAAGTGCCCGCTATTGAAGCAGTTAAACTGAATGGGGTGTTTTACAGGGTGATTGTTTACAATCACTTTAACTATTTCACAAATAGGGTTGTCCCGATGCTAGTAACGGTATCGGGACCGATACAGAGCATTTGTGCGAGTACTTGTACTCGCACAAATGCTCCCGATGCCTCACCCGATACTTGGTCAGCGGGCGGAGGTTTTGAGCAAAGAGGGCAGGCAGAGTTTGCGAGCGGAGAGGGCGGGTGTATGCTGCTCTCCCCCTCCGTGTGTGTCCCCTTCCGTGATGCTGCTGTCCGCGCTCAGTGTCCCCCTCCGTGATCCCCCATCCGTGCTCTGTGTCCTCCGTGCTGCTGCTCTCCCCCCGAGTGATGTGCTGTCGGCGCTCCATGCTGCGTGTCCCCTCTCCTGCTGCTGTCCCCCTCTGCGCTCCGTTTACCCTCCATGTCCTCCTCCACTCCCTCTGTCCTCGTCAGGATGGAGAGCGGAGGTATGAATGAACAGAGTCAGTGATCATTGACTCTGTCCATTCATATAACAAACATCCGTAACCTGTGATTACGATGTTTCAGTTTATGAATGGAGAGGAGCCTCCGTCTCCTGTCCATTCATTTTAGCTGAGACTGCAGAGAAAGGGACTGGGGAATCTGTGTCCTTAGTCCCTTTCTCTGTCTCAAAGGTGAGAGGTCCGTGGTCTGTTAAGACCTCTGACATCTCGCCCAAGCCCCCCACTGCTAAAAAAATAAATTGTAATAAATATAAAAAAATGAATTGTAAAAAATAATAAAAATTAAAAAAAAAACACTGACACCATCCCACTCCCTCCCTAAAAAAAGAAGAAGAAAGCATCGTAAAAAAACATAACAAAAAATTGTAAAAAATACTGACATATGTGCCACTGTCACATGACATTAGAAAAAAAGTATCGGTAATCGGTATCGGCGAGTACTTGAAAAAAAGTATCGGTACTTGTACTCGGTCTTAAAAAAGTGGTATCGGGACAACCCTATTCACAAATATCAAGTGTAACCAAACACTTTCTTTAATGTGTTACTCTATAACCTTCCAGTACAGTAGTTATAGTCATACTTCTACTTGTCTCTTGTAATCTGTTAATCATTATCTGCTCTCTGGTCAGTTTAAAACAACTGTGTCCCATCTCTGTGCTTAAGCCTAGGTTCACACTGCTGCGAATTCAAAATCGCGGTAAAATGCGCGATTTTACCGCGATTTCCCGGCCGCGATTTTGCCGCGATTTCGGCCGCAATTTAATGTAAATCGCGGCCCGAAATCGCAAAAAGTAGTACAGGAACTACTTTTTGAAATCGCAGATGAGGCGTCGCACTGATTAGGACAGTGCCATTGCCGACAATTGCCGCCGATTTGAGATGCGATTTGACATGTCAAATCGCATCTCAAATCGTTCCAAATCGTACCCAGTGTGAACCAGGGCTAACTCTGATGAACTGGGGCACTTGGAGGAAATCTTTTCTTTTTAATCATTTTTATAGATAATTCATTATTTGTAAAAAATAAATCATAAAAAAGACGGTTTACATCAAGTTGCTCTTTTTTAAGTGTTTTTTTTTATTTACTTTTTAAAACATTCTGTGTTCATAGTTTGCAATTGTGTACATACATGGAAGCAGCCATATTTACTCATTACATATGCAGGCTCTGCTTCCTGCATAGCAGTACATTGGTTTACTAGCAGAGTAAAGCATGTGCACTTTGAAAGTATCTTTTTACTTTACTTCGTAAATAGGATGAAGCCAAGTAAAAATTCCCTTTGCAAAGAATACCTATGTGCATTGAAGATGATTTTTTTTTTTCTTTTTCGCTCTTGCACATGAGGAGAAATGAAGTCAGTACAGTTACACCTCGATTATCTAAGCAAAGAGAAAATTCACTTTGCATAGTACACAAGCTTTACTCCCTAAGGGATTAAACCACAACAAATCTGCTTTCTTGCAATACAAAGCTGGCCATGCATGGTTCTGTTTTTTTTTTGTTCAGCCAGCAGACTGAATCAACTGTGGGTATAGGATTGGGTATATGGGATTGTTTTATATTATTATTATTATTATTATTATTATTATTATTATTATTATTATTATTATTTTTATGGTTGAACTGATAGATCGACGTGTCTTTTTTTTTTTTTTTCAACCTGCAACAAGAAAAACTGAGCCTCAAGTGTGTGGACGGGGGAGCCCTCCCTGCTGGGCTATTGTATACTGACAGCTGGAAGACTCCCCTGCCTTCAGAATACACAGATCAGTGCTGCAGCGTTCCTATTTAAGACACTTTTATCCAACAGAATGGTTGAACAGAAATCAGTTGGTAGATTGACCTCTATTCAATTGCAGTGGCCATACATACATCACGGTTTGCCTGTTCCCTGCCGAACCACCCATTTATGGCCACCTTAAAACCTGTCCGCTCCAAATGGAGCCGCTGTACTAACCATGCAAGGTTAGTCCAACTATCTCTCCCGCTGAGCTGTTGTGTTCTGACAGGGGGATGGACCCTCCCACCAGAACACTCCGATCAGCACTCTCTGCCATTGGCTGAGAGCGCTGATCGGGAATTTGTCGGCTGCTGGTTTCCCAGCTGACAAAAGATGGCCAGACCGACATACATACGGGCATAATGTAAGTCTGAGTTGTACAACTGATTATAAAGTGCCTATGACCTACAACACAGTGGGGGTTATTTACCAAAGGCAAAGCCACTTTGCACTTGAAATTGCACTGAAAGTGCACTTGGAAGTGCAGTCGCTGTAAATTTGAGGGGTAGATCTGAAATGTGGGGAAGCTCTGCGGATTTTATCATCCAATCATGTGCAAGCTAAAATGCTGTTTTTTTTTTTTTTCCTTGCATGTCCCCCTCGGATCTACAGCGACTGCACTTCTAAGTACACTTTGCACCTGTAGTGCAAAGTGGATTTGCCTTTAGTAAATAACACCCTTTATCTCTGCAGGGAGGCAGATTATAAATTGTGTTTTCTACTTTTAGTGCCTGTGCTATATTTACATAAGTATTGCATAAGTATTCATACCCCTTGACATTTTTCTAATTTTGTCATGTTGCAACCAAAAACGTAAATGTATATTATGTGATAGACCAACTCAAAGTTTCACATAATTGTGAAGTGGAAAGAAAATTATAAATGTTTTTCCCCAAAACATTTTACAAATAAATATCTGAAGTATGGTGTGCATTTGTATTCAGCCCCCCTGAGTAAATACTTTGTAGAAGAACCACCTTTCGCTGCAATTACAGCTACAAGTCTTTTTTACTAGCTTTGCACATCTAGAGAGTGACATTTTTGCCCATTCTTCTTTGAAAAATAGCTCAAGCTCTGTCAGATTGGATGGAAAGCATATTTGAACAGCAATATTCAAGTCTTGCCACAGATTCTCGATTGGATTTAGGTCTGAACTTTGAATGGGCCATTCTAACACATAAATATGATTTGATCAAAACCATTCCATTGTAGCTCTGGCTGGATGTTCTGAGGGCTTCACAGAACAGCTATATTTATACTGAGATTAAATTACACACAGGTGGACTCTATTTATTGATTAGGTGGCTTCTGAAGTAAAGGGGGTTGAATACAAATGCACACCACACTTTTCAAATATTTATTTGTAAAAAATGTTGAAACCTGTTTATTCCACTTCACAATTATGTGCTAGTTGATCACATAAAATCCCAGTAAAATTAATTTACGTTTTTGGTTGTAACATGACAACATGTGAAGAATTCCAAGGGGTATGAATACTTTTTCAAAGCACTGTAATACCATAACAAAAATATGGAAGAGTAAGCATGTAAAAAAAACAGAATTTACTCCTAGGTAAACATTGCATTAATATTTCAAAATATGTGCTCACTCAATTACACAATCCTTCCTCTTTAAAAAATAAATGTACTGTACATATACCTCCACTGCTATTAGATGATGAACTCCATAAGTCGGACCAGGCAGAATTCTGATGCCTCCGAGCTACTTGCTATAGCTGAAGAAGTCTCACTGGAGAAAAGTCAATCAGACAAGGTAGACAATCATGTGCTATAGCTTTTGTTTTCATCCCAGTAAGCCAATGCTGGAGGTTTTAGCAACCTCCCCCGCTTCATTGGATAAATATAAATGGTTACCCCAGGCAACTGCTTATGTTTAGGTATGTATTGGTATACACAGAAGAAGTCTGAGGGCCTGTCAGATCATATATCTAACCCCTTCCAGTGGCTTTGGCCAGCGAAAGTACGACTAAAGGCTCCTGTATGAGAGTCTAAGCATGTCCCAAATCCAGTTATTATAGTACAAACAAACCTAATAAAGTAAATAAGTTGCCACTTACCGTCTCTGACCTAGGCCTTTTTCACACTACCGCAACGTCAAAGTCGCGCAATTTCGTGGCGATTTCACTGTGATGTTGCGGCCACGATTTTTCCGCGATTTCAGGGAGTCTATGAACCTGCACTTGCATCAAAGTCGGACCAAAGTAGTGCAGGGACTACTTTGAAATCGGCATGACTTGAAGTCATACTAATATGAATGGTTTTAATTGGAAATCATTGGGAACGACTTGTCATGTGACTTTGCAGTCCCAAGTTGTAGGACAAATCCTCCTTTATTTGTTTCTCACACACTCCCCCCCCCCCTCCCCCTCCCAGACACTGCAGCTTACAGTTGGAGGGTTTCCGCAACAGAGACAGTGCTGTCGATATTGAATACAGTGGGCAGTAGAAGGTATAACCAGGTGTTGATTGACAAACTACAGACTAGTGACTTCACAGTGCCAACGCTTATAGCCACATCCCCTGCTATATATTCACGTGCCACTGTTTTGAATGTAGGTGAAGCCTACATGAGAGTGGCAACTCTGCTCTGAATTAGAAAGTGTTGCCAATGCCAGCCCATCACAGGAATTTGCATTAGGTGGACTTCATTGGCAGTATTTGTGGAAGTTTGCATCGGGCTCAGTGAAAACTGTATGTGCAGATGCACTTAAAGCGGAGCTCCACCCTATTTAAGACATGAGCTCATTATTACTGCTGCCTGTCACACAAGTTAAAATGGAATTTTTTTTTTTTTTTAATTGGTACAATACCTTTGTTTAGACATCGCTTCCTGTCTGCACAAGCTGCGGGTATTCTGCGGGTAGGGCGTCACTTTCCATACCCGCAGTGTGCCCTGGGAACTTCTGTCAAAGCTCACAGTATACATTGCGGAGCCTTTCTACGAAGTATCGCAATATTTCTGAAACCCGGAAGTGACGTGATCACATAAACAAACTGTGGAGGGCGTTACGAGTGATCGCATTCACCGCAACAAGGAAGTGGCTGCTTGTGGGCTTCTCATGCCCACAAGCAAAATGGAATCCGCTATACTAGAAGAATATAACTTTTTATTAGAGACGGAATCGGAAAGCGCGAGACTTGGCACAGCTAACCTGTGAGTACTTTTATAGTATGCTACAAAGAAATTAATGACCAAAAAAAAATTTGTATAGCGGTGGGAGATCCGCTTTAACCACATCAATACCGGGCACTTTCACCCCCTTCCTACCTAGACCAATTTTCAGCTTTCAGATTTTCATACAAATAAATTCTTCTTTTGGTGTTATGTAATCACCACTGTTTGTTTTTGTTTTTTTTGCTAAGTAAGCGAAAAAAGACCAACATTTAAAAAAAAATAATCCCTTTTGTTTGTTAGAAAAATGTTGCAGATAAATAATCTTTCAAAAATTTAGGCCAAACTGTATTCTGTTACATTTCTTTGGTAAAGATTACCCAAAGCCATATATATTCTTTAGTCTATAGGAAAGTTATACAGGCGGTCCCTGGGTTACAAACATCCGACTTACAATTGCTATTGGGACAGAAAGTGAGGTTAAATCTTCTGAAGAGGGAAATACGCAGCAAAACAAATGTTACAGGGGTGATAACCCTTCTCTATGCTATCCAAGAAGCTTAAAAATTGGTTTTCACCTTTACTGCCCACTATTCCCCCCGGGTTGTGACAACCCGTTACATTTCTTATGGTGGACCATGGTTTTGACATTCATTCCGTGTTCACCCCAACCAAGATTATCCCTATTGCGGTCTTGCGTTCTTCCCATGACATTCCCCTTAGGGAGCATTATAGTTATCTGCAACTCTGACATTTTCTCCAACAACTTATAAGATCCCAACCCACGCCCTTATACTATGACCCCTTTCGAAAGTTTATGTAGATCGCGTCCCCAGTCCTCGGGACTTATATCTTTTGATTTATACTGCTATCATTAGTTCCAAGAAACCACCACTGAGACCTTATCACCTCCAATGGGAGGCTGAGCTTGGGAAACAACTTGATCCGGAGCACTGGCAGACCATGACCAAATGCTCCAAGAATGTCCTCTTTTTGGAAAACGCTTACAAGTTGCTCCATAGATGGTATTACACCCCGGACAGATTGGCGAGTTTTATTCCATCCTACTCCCCTTTTATGCTTCCGTGGGTGCTCTCAGGAGGGTACGATGGTGCACATCTGGTGGACCTGCCCCAGGGTATGCAGATTGTGGGTTAGAGTTTATGCGTTGCTCCACAATCTCTTCAACACCAACCTAAAAAGGGACCCTTTTGAGGCCCTTTTGTGGAAACCAATCACTGAGCTTCTTCGCCCTGATCACCAGTTAGCGGCGCATATTTTTACTGCAACTAAATTGACCATAGCAAGGTCCTGGAGACCCCCGGCCCTCAGCTTTGGTAGCAGTTAAAAACTGTGTGAATGACATTATGGTAAATGAGAAACTGACTGCCGTTCTATTGGACACTCATGATAAGTTCCTCCGGGTTTGGCAACCCTGGACGGCCCACAACCACCCTACTCGATTTGACCCAACATTGCTTTCCCTTTGATGAGCTTCTGTTCCCCACACCCCGCGGACCACCCCTTTCCCCTATTCCCTTCTCCCCTATTTTTCTCCTATATCTTTCTTTTCATTCTGGTTCCTTCTCTTCACCCTTTCTCTCATTTCTCTCTCTGTTGCTCTGGCCCACAGGCTTGGACACATGTTGTGCCACTGTTTATGCTGCAAATTGGTGAATTTCACCCTTTTTTTTTATATAATCTTTTTTTTTTTTTTTGTACTATTGTATAATATATCAACATCTCGCCTTAAGTTTTTTATTTATTTTTTTTACTTATAATCCGGTGAGACAGCTGGTGGGTCCCCTAAATCGGCATACTGAAACCTTACCAGGCCACGCGAGGTATGGACTTCCTTTTGCTGATCAGTTACACCCGCCCTTGGACTTCTGATGATATGCTCTAAGTTCAGGTCTCAGGATTAATCTTTCTGATGTCTGCAGTTTTATATTTGTTACTCTATGATGTGTCCACCACTGTTTTGTACTTTCCTGCTGATGTGTGTGTTCAATAAATCCTTTTGTACAAGAAAAATATATTTTCGTCTGGAGCTATGCTTAAAAAATGTACCTGTTCCGACTTGCATACAAATACAAATTCCAGCCATGACTAAGCACTGATCCAGAGTGTGAAACGCGTTGACTGCTATCCCCACTTTTTGCTGCATTTTCTGTTCTGTTTTTACAATAAAGACAACCGAAAGGTCTGTTGGAGTGCGGCTGTCCATTTTATTAGCCTCTACCATTTGCATACAAATTCAACTTAAGAACAGACCTACAGACCCGATCTTGTTTGTAACCCGGGGGCTGCCTGTAGTCTGCATACTATAGTATATACATTATATCCAAAAATTGATCAGTCCTGATATACTGATGGCCTATCTGAATTCTTGAGGCCCAAAAACGCCAAGACCGTACAAATATCCCCCAAATGACCTCTTTTTGGAAAGTAGACCGACCAATGTATTTAATGAGACACATGGTGTTTTTTTTGGAGTTCTAATTTTTTGTCACAATTTTTTGGAAAAATAAATAGTGTGTTTTTTTTTTTTTGTTTTTTTAACATACTGTCATAAAACTGATCAGGGACAGTGACTGTTGACAGTGTGTAAAAATAATCTCTCTAAAAATATATATATCATATTCTTACACCCATATTCAGGGTGTAACATATTACAAATCCTCTGGCCCCTGCACCCCCTCGTTGTGACAGGCAGCAGGGGATCTCCCCCCACCCCCGTGCTCTTTGTCACACTCTAAAAAGAATGTTGCTGTGCAGGGCCCCGGCCGCGTCATTCATTCAGTATTCTGTGAATGGAAAACTACAAGGTCCAACAGTCTTTGTGGCTGTGGGCTTGTAGTTCTCAATGAAGTGGTATAGGTAGTTCCTTGATGCTTTGTTTTGGTGTGTAACTGCCTACCCGAATGCTGAAAATTGGGTGTTATGGTCATGTTTGTATTTCCAAGTAGTAATGGCCATTTGCAACATTAGCTATGTTGTGAGTATATTTTCAACTATTTTATTGGCACCTTGAAATATCAATTTTTTTTATATTAAGAAGATTTTTATTTGAGGAGAGCAAAGTTCTCCAGTTTTTCACAAGCTGTTTTACAGTCATAAGAAAAAACAAGCAGCAGAAGTGTTAATTGCTATAACACATTCACATAAATCAAATAAATCATGCCACTATATTTAGTATGGGAGTATGAAAAGCTATAGTTATTGAAGTGTCTTAATCTTTTCTGAACATAAAATGTATGGTTTAGGCCAGATGTCTTCAAACTATGTCCCTCCAGTTGTTCAAGAACTACAATTCCCATCATGCTTAGTCATGTCTGTGAATGTCAGAGTTTTACAATGTCTCAAGTAGTGTGACAATCTTTGGTTTAGTCAGAGACCAAGATGATTGACACTAGCTTTAATTTTGTTCAGACGGCATCTACATCCAAGGCTCTTTTTTTTACTTTACAGGTATTGGCAATTACATTAAAATATAATCGATCAGCATACTATACCCTGTTCCCATAGTGTTTAGCAATGTAGTAGGGAAGTTTGGGTGGGCCTTGAAGTGGTTGAAAACCCTTACAACACACTTTATGCTACAGGTAAGCCTATATTAAGGCTTACCTGTAGCTACCCAGGATATCTCCTAAACCTGCACGGTTTAGGAGATATCCCCCTGTGTCTGTATGTGCCGAAGTGATCGGCACATTCGCACTGAAGCAATGGCATGCCGTTGCTTCTGTTAGATGTGCCATTACCGGCGGCTCCCACACAGTGCGCGGGAGTGACGTCATTGCGGCTTCAGCCAATCACAGCGCCGGAGCCGCGATACCTGGAAGTAAGCTCCGGGAGAGATGTCCGCAGCAGGAGGGGGGTAGAGGACCGCCGCGGGGTTTCGATCTGAGGTACCGTATTTTCCGGCGTATAAGACTACTTTCTAACCCCTTAAAATCTTCTTAAAAGTCGGGGGTCGTCTCATACGCCGGTAACCTAACATCTTGCCTTATCCCAGAATCGCGGCCGTACGATTTTTCAAAAGCCGCGCCTCCGACGTCTTCTGTTCCGTGATAGGCGGAAACAATCAGCTTCCCAGGAGGCACTGTGTTCAGTGTCCGCCTATCATGGAGGAGAGTATATCCCAAAACCAACATTTTGGCTGGAAAATTAGGGGGTCGTCTTATACGCCCAGTCGTCTTATACGCCGGCAAATACGGTAAGTATGCTAGGCATACTAGGTCATTATGCCTTTGTCTTGCAGGGTTTTTATTTTTATTTTTTTTAAGGGTTTACAACCACTTTTAGCCTCATACACACACAATGAGAATATTGGACAAATGATTATCCGTTTTTTTTTCTTCATGCTAGTCTCCATATCGAAAATTAAAAGGTTACTAAAGTTTCCCCTTAATCTTGTACTATAGAAAACGACTTCAGAAGTGATGTAATGTACTGGTATTGTATTTTTGGTCAAAAACTGTACTGATTAAATGAAAATCGTACCATTTAGTATTGTATGAGAAACATTTTTGTCACTTTGGATAATTTTGCATGAACTGTTACGATTGGCTCTTGAAAGCTGTGTACGAACGATAAGATTATTGTACGATTGCTTCAAAAGTGGTATTTATTTTTGTTGTCTGATCTTCTGATGATGTGCACTAAGCTTTAGGGAAGGGGATATTAAAGTGTTACTAAACGCAGTACTATGAAACTCGTTTTATCCCCCCCCCCCCCCCACAGTGCCCACAGCTTTTAAACCTTCTTTTTACATTAAAATACTGGTACTATATATCTTTTTGGATGATCTGTACACCACGGTTACATGATAACCTGCACTGCAGTGCTGAGAGTTCAGGTAGGTGGAGATTTCCACTACAGCCTTTATGTCAATATCATGTGACCTGGCTAGCTCTGAGAACATGTACATACATGTTCTCTCCAGTATAAAAGACACAACTGAGCATGTGCAGATCAGCTACCCTGCCTGTGTTAGCTAGCCTTCCCCAGATAGACAGTGAAGAAGGGGGAGGATCTGTGCATACAGGATAAAACAGCCCTTTTACACAATGCAGAGGATTAACCCCTTAAGTTCCACAGTGAGTATAAAAAGCATGCTATGCTGCATGTACAGACAGATATTACTGTTGTGGGTTTAGTAACACTTTAACATCTAAGATATTCGCTGTAGGGCTTTGAGTCACTGCTCATCTGTTAAAGGGCTTATCTATATTTAATTAATAAGAACAGTGGGGTTTGAGGTCAGGTGTACAGAGTATAAAGATAAGGCCCTGCTTACAATAAAGCCTGGTTTTTTCATTTAACCCAGCAGGGCTGAACAAAAAAACTGACAGCTCAGGAGAAGCCACTTGTACTAACTATGCAATGTTAGTACATCCATCTCCCCTACTGTGCTATTGTGTTCTGCAAGGGAACACTCCGACCTTTTTCAATCAATGCCCCTTCGACAGAAGCTGGCCCGGCTGCAGTACACACAGGCCAAATGTCGGCCGGTTCCGGTTAAAGCGGGCCAATGCTGCTCCACATTGGGCCCGTGTGTACTAGGCTTTAAACTAAGCTATGACTGGGATCCTTTCCATTTTATGTAATGTGAGTTTTTGTTGACCATTCAGGGCACGGTGAAGCTAAAAATGCCTAAAACAACCTAAAAATTTAAACATTTTTAATAGAAAATGGATCTGAAGAGGGAGAACTAATTTCATATTTGTTGAAATTATTTAAGGATATCAGCACAGTATGACTGAAAGAGATGAGAAATGTTAGCTTTTTTCCTCAAGTCCAACCCTTCCAAGTCGATCAATTCAGTGAGGTATTTATTGTACCATAAAACCTTGGTAATGGAGGATTATTTTCATGTGGGGCCAGGTCTTATGTTTCTTGAGCAGGAATTTATGTTGCATCGAGTGCCCTTTGCTGCAACCTCTGTCTGACAAATAGATATTTTTTAAAATGTCCCTGTTACATGTACCAGCATGTTATAAAAAGCATATAGTGTAGGGTGACCAGACATCCCCGGTTTCAGGGGACAGTCCCCGGATTGAGGACACTGTCCCCGGGTTGGATTTTAACAGGGGCTGGGGCAAATTTAGACAGTGCACTGTCAGTGCAATGGCCAACAGACATTACCCCACTTAGGAAAGTGGGGGCATCCCTTCAGGGTGTTTAAGGGGACCTGTCTGCAGGTTTGGGAGGTTAGGGGCCCAAGGCTTGTGATTGAATCATGCCTTTGGCTTAGAGTGCCTTGAAAAAGTATTCATACCCCTTGAAATTTCCCACATTTTGTCATGTTACATTAAAAAACATAAATGTATTTTATGTGATAGACCAACACGAAGTGGAAGGAAAATGATAAATGATGAAAATAAATATGTGAAAAGTGTGGGGGGCATTTGTATTCAGCCCCCTCTAAGGAAAACCTTTGTAGAACCGCCTTTCACTGCAATTACAACTGCAAGTCTTTATTGGGATGTCTCTACCAGCTTTGCACATCTAGAGAGTGACATTTTTGCCCATTCTTCTTTGCAAAATAGCTCAAGCTCTGTCAGATTGGATGGAGAGTGTCTGTGAACAGTAGTTTTCAAGTCTTGCCACAGATTCTCAATTGGGTTTAGGTCTGGACTTTGGAACATTCTAACACATGATGAATATGATTTGATCTAAACCATTGCATTGTAGCTCTGGCTATATGTTTAGGGTCACTGTACTACTGGAAGGTGAAACAATTCTGTCTGACCGTTTAGAATATCTGTAAGATCAGCAGGCTTGCCGCTGCTTTTAAAAATCAACATCTAAACCAGGGTGACCAGACATCCCTGGTTTCCAGTCCAAGTCTGTTCTCGGATTGGATTTGAACAGTGGACGGGCTAATTTCAAAGACAGTCAGTGCAGAATTAAAACAATTCTGAACAACACACCCCCGTTCCGCCGCTTATACTAGCTTGGGGGGGGGGGGGGGGGTTCTCCATTTATCTGTGCCCTTTCTGATGATCATGTGCTGGTTGGAGCAGAGGGAATATTTCTTCAGTTTTGGGTGCATGCCCATTCCGCTCCGCTCACATGTTCTTCTGCCTTGGCTCAGCCGCCTGCCTGCTTAGAAACTTGCCTTCCCTGGCGGAGTGATCTTCCTCCACTCCCTACCTAGTAGTAGCCGAGGCCCTGAGAGTGAGACTTAGGCCCCGTACTCACGACCAAACATGTCTGCTGAAACTGGTCCGCAGACCAGTTTCAGCAGACATGTTTGGCCGTGTGTAGGGCGGATCGGACAGGTTTCCAGCGGACAACTGTTTCCTGGACTTGCTTTAAAACAGTCCGCTGGAAACCTGTCCCCCCGACATGTACGGTCGTCTGTACAGACCTACCGTACATGTCCGGCCGCCCGCCATCCCTCGCATGCGTCAAATGACTTCGACGCATGCGTGGAAGCATTTTAAAGGCAGGCCGCCCACGTCGCCGCGTCATTGTCGCTGCGACACCGCGGACACGCCCCGCGTATTGTTTACGCGCGGACCTCTGTTCGATGGTGTGTACAGCCATCGAACAGAAGTCCCCGGGCAGACATGTCCGACGAAAACGGTCCGCGGACCGGTTTCATCGGACATGTCTGCTCGTAAGTACTCGGCCTAAAGAGTCTGTAAAGCGGGCGACGACGACGGGCATAGTCGCTGATTGCTGCTATTACTAGTAAAAAAACATATGTCCCCCGGATTTCATTTAAAAAATCTGGTCACCTTAATATAGTGTCATTGCTTTAGGTTAGCACTGGTTGTGGTAAGTACATATGTCCGAGATTAAAAGCAAAAAGTATTGCAAGCTTATAGTACTATCATAATTTAGCTACTGAAAATAAAGGACGTAAAATCGCATTGTATAATATTCTATAATTACTACCTAGCTTTATACTGATTTCAGACTAGTAAGGCATCGTAGTCAGTGCAAAGGCTGGCCTCGTTGAAACAAGAGCTTGGAATTTGTCATCCCTGTAATAATGTTTGCAGAGTGCTAACATAGGTATGCATGTACATAGATGTCTTTCCTGCCTACAGTTAACATTTAGTAAAAAGATTTAGTGAATAAGGGGTTCCTCTTAGTCATTTTTTGGCATTATAGTTCTTATTTAAAATCCCAATGCTGTCATGCAACACTTAAAGCGGGAGTTCACCCGAAAAAATTTTTTTAACATTAGATTGATGCTCATTTTGTCAAGGGGAATCGGGTAGTTTTTTTAAAAATAAAGCAGTACTTACCGTTTTAGAGAGCGATCTTCTCTGCCGCTTCCGGGTATGGGCTGCGGGACTGGGCGTTCCTATTTGATTGACAGTCTTCCGACGGTCGCATACATCGCATCACGAGTAGCCGAAAGAAGCCGAACGTTGGTGTGGCTCTATACGGCGCCTGCGCACCGACGTTCAGCTATTTTCGGAAAATCGTGACGCAATAGATGCGACCATCGCAAGCCTGTTGGAAGACTGTCAATCAAATAGGAACGCCCAGTCCCGCAGCCCATGCCCAGAAGTGGCGGAGAAGATTATCTCTAAAATGGTAAGTACTGCTTAGATTTAAAAAAAAACTACCCGATTCCCCTTGACAAAATGAGCCTCAATCTAATGTTAAAAATTAACATTTGCGGGTGAACCTCCACTTTAAAGTGCCTGTATAGCTTTGTTTTTTCAAAATAACAAACATGTCATACTTGCCTCCACTGTACAGTTTGTTTTGCACAGTGGGTCCCCGATCCATGACTTCTGGGGTCCGCCTGCGGCTCTCGCGGCTCCTCCTCTCATCAGGTAACCCCCAAGGAGAAGTGCTCTCCGGGGGGGGGGGGGTTACCTTGCGGGCGCGCTCCCGAGTCATTCATTTGGCGCGCCCGTGTCATTGGATTTGATTGACAGCAGAGAGAGCCAATGGCTGCGCTGCTATCAATCTATCCAGTCAAGAGCCGAGGACCCCAGGATGAGGAAGAGTGTGTGTCCGCCGGGTCAAGTTCGGGGGGCCGGTGACGGACAGAAGTTTTTTTCACCTTGATGCATAGGATGCATTAAGGTGAAAAAACATGAGGGTTTACAACCCCTTTTATTATGTTTTTTTTATAAAAAAATGTTTGTTTAGACAGTAATTTTATCTAAAGATATGGGGGGGGGGGGGGCATTTAATAAGGCTCTTTAGACACATTTCAGCCAGTATGTAGAAGCCTTGGGCCAGATCCACAAAAACCTGACGTAACTTAAAAAATCCAATTTAAGTTACACTGCCTTAAAGTTTCTACCTAAGTGCCTGATCCACAAAGCACTTATCTAGAAATTTCAGGCTGTGTAACTAAAATTCCGCCGGCGCAAGGCGTTCCTATTCAAATGGGGCGAGTCCCATTTAAATGAGGCGCGCTCCCGCGCCGGCCGTACTGCGCATGCGCGCCGGCCGTACTGCGCATGCGCGAAGTTACGTTACGCCGAGTTTTGAGGATCGCGACGGCTTAAAGTTGCGTCGGGGAAAAAAAAAAATGACAGCGGCATGCATTCCTGAGGGAGAACTCCATGCCAATTTTCAAAGTAAAAACCGGCATGGGTTCCCCCCCCCAGGAGCATACCAGGCCCTTAGGTCTGGCATGGGTTGTAAGGAGACCCCCCCACGCCGAAAAATTGACGTAGGGGGTCCCCCTACAATCCATACCAGACCCGTATCCAAAGCACGCTACCCGGCCGGCCAGGAAAGGAGTGGGGACGAGCGAGCGGCCCCCCCCCCTCCTGAGCCGTGCCAGGCCGCGTGCCCTCAACATGGGGGGGTTGGGTGCTCTGGGGCAGGGGGGCGCACTGCGGGCCCCCCCACCCCAGAGCATCCTGTCCCCATGTTGATGAGGACAGGACCTCTTCCCGACAACCCTTGCCATTGGTTGTCGGGGTCTGCGGGCGGAGGCTTATCGGAATCTGGGAGTCCCCTTTAATAAGGGGGTCCCCAGATACCGGCCCCCCACCCTAAGTGAATGGATATGGGGTACATCGTACCCCTATCCATTCACCTGTAGGCAAAAAGTAAAATGTAGTAAACACACAACACAAGACTTTTTAAAATATTTTATTATTCTGCTCCGGAGGCCCCCCCTGTCTTCGTTATTAGCTCAATTACCAGGGGGGGCTTCTTCTTCCGCTCTCCGGGGGTCTTCCGCTCTCCGGGGGGGCTTCTCCGGACTCCGGGGGGGCTTCTCCGGACTCCGGGGGGCTTCTTCCATCTTCTCCCCTCTTCCGCTCTTGACTCGGCGAACCCCGGTTCTTCTGCAGCTCTCCGGTGCCTTCTTCTTCAGCGCTGGCTGCCTGCTATGTTTGTGTGTTAGCTCGATTTCAAACAGGCAGCCAGCGCGGTCTTCTGTGACGTCATCTTCTCTTCTGGTCTTCTGTTCTTCCGATGTTGCCTCGTCGCCTGTTGTCGCTGTAATGATGGAAGCGCGCCTTGCATCCCATTTATATAGGCATCACCGTCCCATCATGCTCCGGTAGGTACCCACGTGGTGGGTGCACGTGGGTAGGCACCCACCACGTGGGTACCTGCCGGAGCATGATGGGACGGTGATGCCTATATAAATGGGATGCAAGGCGCGCTTCCATCATTACAGCGACAACAGGCGACGAGGCAACATCGGAAGAACAGAAGACCAGAAGACCCTGACGCCACAGAAGACCGCGCCGGCTGCCTGTTTGAAATCGAGCTAACACACAAACATAGCAGGCAGCCAGCGCTGAAGAAGAAGGCACCGGAGAGCTGCAGAAGAACCGGGGTTCGCCGAGTCAAGAGCGGAAGAGGGGAGAAGATGGAAGAAGCCCCCCGGAGTCCGGAGAAGCCCCCCCCGGAGTCCGGAGAAGCCCCCCCGGAGAGCGGAAGACCCCCGGAGAGCGGAAGAAGAAGCCCCCCCCTGGTAATTGAGCTAATAACGAAGACAGGGGGGGCCTCCGGAGCAGAATAATAAAATATTTTAAAAAGTCTTGTGTTGTGTGTTTACTACATTTTACTTTTTGCCTACAGGTGAATGGATAGGGGTACGATGTACCCCATATCCATTCACTTAGGGTGGGGGGCCGGTATCTGGGGACCCCCTTATTAAAGGGGACTCCCAGATTCCGATAAGCCTCCGCCCGCAGACCCCGACAACCAATGGCAAGGGTTGTCGGGAAGAGGTCCTGTCCTCATCAACATGGGGACAGGATGCTCTGGGGTGGGGGGGCCCGCAGTGCGCCCCCCTGCCCCAGAGCACCCAACCCCCCCATGTTGAGGGCACGCGGCCTGGCACGGCTCAGGAGGGGGGGGGGGGCGCTCGCTCGTCCCCACTCCCTTCCTGGCTGGCCGGGTAGCGTGCTTTGGATACGGGTCTGGTATGGATTGTAGGGGACCCCCTACGTCGATTTTTCGGCGTAGGGGTGGTCCCCTTACAACCCATACCAGACCTAAGGGCCTGGTATGCTCCTGGGGGGGAACCCATGCCGGTTTTGTTTTTTACAAATTGACGTGGAGTTCTCCCTCGGGAAAGCATACCAAATGCCGTGGCTGGAATGGGCCTTTACAAGGTGTGACTAGTTTACACTTTGTAAAACGAGCCCTAATTTTACACTTGCAAAATAACACTTACGGCGCAAAAAGGAAGCTAGAAAGCTTTGTGGATCGCCTTAAGTGCTAATTTGCATACTAGCAACGGCATTTCGACTCGAAATGCCCCCAGCGGCGGATGCGGTACTGCATCCTAAAATTAGGCAGTGTAATTCAATTACACATGCCGGATCTTCTGTGTAACTTTGGAAAAAGCCTTTTGAGGATCGTTTCCAAAGTTACACACAGACTGAACAGCAGTTAAGTCGGAGTATCTCTTTTGAGGATCTGGCCCCTTGTGCTTAAAGTGGATGTAAACCCAAACATTTTTGTTTTTGATGTCACAATGTAGAGTATAAGATTTCCTATCATCTGTGCCCAGTCTTGCCACACAGAGTTAATCCAGCGCTGAGCAATCCTCTTTTAATGTTCAGTGAAAATTAACAGAATTCCAGATAAAAACTTGCCAAATTATAAAGTCTGTTTCTCTGTTCTTGCTTTGTGTTACAGGTTATTTACATATCCTGGTAATATACAATGAACTTTGGATCACCTCATATTATGATAAACATAACATAACATATGATAAACATGTCCAAGCTCTAGATATGTAAATAACCTGTAACACAAAGCAAGAACAGAGAAACTGACTTTTTAATTTGGCAAGTTTTTATCTGGAATTCTGTTAATTTTCACTGAACATTAAAAGAGGATTGCTCAGAGCTGGATTAACTCTGTGTGGCAAGACTGGGCACAGCTGATAGGGAATCTTATACTATACATTGTGACATCAAAAACAAAAAAAATATTTTTTGGGTTTACATCCACTTTAATTTATAAAAACATTGCAATATTTTCATTGTTGGTACCAATGTGTGTGACAAATTTAAGTGTTTTTTATTTGTGACCATTTTACTATCTGGCTCTATTCATAAGGAAATCCTGTCATATTAGTGATAAGTGGAGGTAAACAGGACCCCTAACATGTTTGAGTAAATTGTTGACTGCGTTGCACCTGTAATTATTATGTCCCATCTTTGATATAATTCTGCAACAAAATCTGGTTTAAGGTGTTACTAAAATGTGATGCACCTTGTTTACAGATACCCGTTCTGCCTCTCTGTACCGCGATCACGAGTGGCCGGGGGACATCGAGTCCGCTGGACCCGCACGTGGGCTCCTATGGCGTGCAGCAGGCGCACCAACATTGCGCAGCCAAGCCACCTTGCCACAGTATATCTGCAGAGGGAAGTCGGCAAGTGGTTAAAGCGGAGCTCCACCCTAAAGTGGAACTCCCGCTGATCGGAACCCTCCCCCCCTCCGGTGTCACATTTGACACCTTTCAGGGGGGTGCAGTTACCTGTCTAAAGACAGGTATTTGCACCCACTTCCGGCCACACAGTCTCGGGCAGACTGTGGGCATGACGTCACCGGCCGCCACCCCCCCGTTGTGTTCTGGGAACATTCGGCTCCCAGTACACAGTGGGAGCCACTTGGCAGGCGTAGCGTGACTCGCGCATGCGCTGTAGGGAACCGGCCAGTGAAGCCGGAGCGCTTCACTTCCTGGTTCCCTCACCGAGGATGGCGGGGGGGCAGCAGAGTGACGAGCGATCGCTCCTCCTCTGCTGTGGACGGCGCTGGTCCGCTGGACTCCAGGACAGGTAAGTGTCCTAATATTAAAAGTCAGCAGCTGCAGTATTTGTAGCTGCTGGCTTTTAATATATTTTTTTCAGCGGACATCCGCTTTAAGTGGAACTTTACCCATAACGGCTTGATAAAAAGAATGGCACATATACCAGAAAAAAATCTAGCAATTCCTGCGACCAACAAATGTGTTCCACTCCAAATGGAATAACCCACCCAACATCAACCGAATAATGTGGAGGGTGATGAGAGTGATTTAATGTGAAAAATACCACCCAGAGCAAAGTGCAGACGCACTAGATAAAGTAAATGAAAATGTAGTCTATGAGTGAAAAAATTAAAGCCACTACAACATTCTATAATTAATGATAAAGTAAATAAGCATGATATAGCAAAAGCAAATGATGAAACAGATGTGTTAAAATCAATATAAATATTAAATAAATATGATCCAGTGTGACTGGAAAATGATAGTGAATATGGATATAACAACTCCAATCGGCTTTTCCTCTCTCGTGTCTGACAGACATGAGTAGAGGAGAGACGATCAGCTGCTCTCCTGACAAGGGGGGTCTGCACTAATTTATTTTCAGCACAACCCTACCCCCCCCCCCCTCAAGAATGCCCACCCAGGACCACCAGGGAGGCCCACCACTGATTGCCACCAGGTATGTCACACATGGCCACCAGGGATGCCAATCGGTGCCCAAAAATGATGCCAATCGGTGCCCATCAGTAATGCCTACCAGTGCCTCCTTTACAGTGACGCCCATCAGTGCCACCTATCAGTACCCATCAATGCAGCTTATAGTGCAGCCTCATCGGTGCCCATCAGTGAAGGAGAAAACTTATTTACAAAATTTACAAAACAGAAAAGGAGAAAAACAATTTTTTTTTTGACATTTTTATTTTTTATTTGTTTAGCAACAAATAACCCCAGAGGTGATCAAATACCACCAAAAGAAAGCTCTATTTGTGGGAACAAAATTATAAAAGTTTAGTTTGGGTGCAGTGTTGCATGACCGCCCAATTGTAATTTAAAAAGCGACCGGGGGGGGGGGGGGGGGGGACACACAGCAACCTCTGATTTTGTTTTAAATTACATATAGTAAGTTGAAATGTGAGGTGTAACATCTGGATATTTTTTAGTCTATAGTGAAAACCAGGGGTCTCCAAACTCTCTAAACAAAGGGCCAGTTTGCTGTCCTTCAGACTTTAGGGGGCCGAACTAGGGCCAGTGAGAGTAGAAAAAGTACTGATGTCCAGTTGGAGTAAGAAATGCCCCATTTTTGGTGCCAGTGGGAGGTCTAGTGCCTCCTCCTTGATGTCAGTGGAAGGAATAGTGCCCCGTTGTCAGTTGGTTAATAGTGCTGCATTGTTATTGTCAATGGAAAGAATTCTACCTTATCGTTGGTGTCAATGGAAGGAATTGTATCCCAACATTTGTGTCAGTGGGAGGAATTGTGCCCTTTTGTTGGTGCCAGTGGGAGGAATAGTGCCCTATTGTTGGCGTCTGTGGATGAAATGGTGCCCTAGGGCCAGATAAAAGCAAGCAAAGAGCTCCATTCGTCCCCAGGGCCACATTTTGGAGACCACTGGTCAAAACTATTGGTTGTTAGGTTTTAATAATGATGTGTTTTAATATTGTTAAATCAAGAACGTCTTGTGTTGTGTTATGACTTTTTGTGTTCTGGTTCTGTAAAAAGTTACTTGTTTCTAATTACGTTCAGTTGAATTATGGACGTCTCACTATGGCCTACCAGGTATTCCTGCTGCTAATCAGTTTAAAGCAGAAACCAGCTAGTTCAAATATACGGGTGAGCTCAGACGTGTTCATATCTGTCATTACCTACTTGAGTCTGCCAGGAAGCTGTCACTGTACTGTGCCATTTCTATGCAGCCAAGGCAATCCCTGCCCTGCAGCTTCATTTATACAAAGGAGAGGAGAATATCTTTGCTGTTTATCATTGGCCCAGTGCATAGTTGCATAGTAGGTGAGGTTGAAATAAGACACAATTGCATCAGGTCCAACCTGTATGTGTGTGATTATATGTCAGTATTACATTGTATATCCCTGCATGTTGTGGTCGTTCAGGTGCTTATCTAATAGTTTTTTTTTTAATTATCGATGACCCCCATTGAAACCACTGCTTGTGGAAGAGAATCCACATCCTTACCGCTCTTTCAGTAATGAACCCTCTACGGCGCAGTTAAAGGTTAAACCGCTTCTCTTCTAATTTTAGTAAATGGCCACGTGTCTTTTTAACCACTTAAGAATCGAGCCTCTTTTTGAGATTATTTTTTTTCCTCAAAAATTACTTGACCCCCAAACACTAGGGAATAAACTGGTGGTCGTTGCAATACTTTGTCACACTATTTTTGTGCAGCGGTCTTACAAGCGCACTTTTTTGGCAAAAAAATACGCTTTTTTTAATTAAAAAATAAAACGGTAAAGTTAGCCCAATTATTTTTTTTATTGTCAAAGATAATGTTAAGCCAAGTAAATTGATAATCATGTCACGCTTCAAAATTTGCGCCCACTCGTGGAATGGGGACAAACTTTTACCCTTAAAAATCTGTATAGGCGACGTTAAAAAAAAAAAATTCTACAGGTTACCAGTTTTAAGTTAAAGGAGGTCTAGGGCTAGAATTATTGCTCTTACTCTTAACGATCAAGGCGATACTTCACATATGTGGTTTGAACACGGTTTTCATATGCGAGCGCTACTCGCGTATGTGTACGCTTCGGCGCACAAGCTCAGTGGGACGGGGCACTTTGAATGTTTTTTTTTTTTCCTTATTTATTTTTTAAACTGTTTAAAACAAAAGAAGCAAAATAAATAAGGGAAAAAAACAATTTGGGTTACTTATTCTCGCTGGACAAGGCCGAAACGCAATACTTGATGCACGTGATCTTCAAGCCCTCAAGCAGGAACTGCATTAAAAACCGGCTTGATTCTGTGATGGACCTCTCTTCATGGACTCGGGAATATATTTTCAAAAATCACTGTCTGTGCACACAGTTCACTGTGCCATCTAATAATGCAAGGTAAAGCTCTATCATGCGAAAAAGAAGCCATATCTGAACACGAGCCAGAAACGCCACCGTCTTCTCTGGGCCAAAGTTCCTTTAAAATGGTCTGTTGCAAAGTGAAATGTTGTTCTGTGGTCAGATGAATTGAAGTTTGACATTCTTTTTGCCAACCATGGGTGCTACGTCCTCTGGACTAAAGAGGGGAGAGACCTTTCCATCTTGTTAGTGCTCGGTCCAAAAGCCTGCATCTCTGATGGTATGGAGGTGCATTAGTGCGTATAGAATGGGCAGCTTGCACATCTGGAAAGGCACTATTACTGCTGAAAGATATATCCAGGTTTCCTCCCATCCAGATGACGTATTTTTCAGGGAAGGCCTTGCATATTTCAGCAGAACAATTCTAAACTGCATACTGCATCTATGACAACAGCGTGGCTTTGTAGTAGAAGAGTTTAGATGCTTAACTGGCTTGCCTGCGGTCCAGACCTTTCACCATTTAAGGCTTTGTGCACACTAGATGCTCCAAAACTGCTAAAAAAAATGCTGGATAACACCACTGACAGCTGATGATGGCTGCCCGTTCCTGAACAACCATGTTTACTGGCGAGCCGCTGACTAAGAAAAAAAAATTGATGGAAATTGGTGCTTAGCAGAGGTTTTCCAGTGTATATGAGCTTTTAGGAGCTGTCGGCTTTTTTTTTTTTTTGCTGGCAAGTCCCTCACAAGTTTCTGCTCTTTAAAGTTGAAGCTTGAAAAACACTTCCAGACTAAAATAGTGTGCATAGACACATAGAATAACACAATTTTCTTCTGTGGGGAGAAAAATAAAAAAAAAGGTCAAAGCAGCTGCTAGGAGCTTAATGCGTTTGTAAAGGATTTTTTTTTTTCCCTTTAACCACTTGCCGCCCGCCCATTGCAGATTGATGTCGGCAAAGTGGTTTGAATATCCTGACTGGACGTCATCGTGGCGATCGTTGTTGCAGGGTTGTCTGCAACACCGATCCAGACTCTTTACCACGTGATCAGCCGTGTCCAATCACAGCTGATCACAATGTAAACAGGAAAAGCCGGTAATCGGCTTTTCCTCACTCGTGTCTGGCAGACACGAGTAGAGGAGAGCCGATCGGCTGCTCCTCTGACGGGGGGGGGGGGGGGTTGCGCTGATGGATTTATCAGCGCAGCCCCCCCAAGGATGCCCACACTGGACCACCAGGAATGCCACTAGACCACCAGGGATTCCCACCACAGGTATACCACCCTAGACCACCAGGGATGACAATCACAAAAAAAATGCCAATCAGTGCCCACAATGGGCATCACTGATTGGCAGGCATTATTGTTTGGCACGGATTGGCATCCATTAGCACAACACATACATTAGTACGTTGGTGCCGCCTATCATTGCCCATCCATGCCGCCTATCATTGCCCATCCATGCCGCCTATCATTGCCCATCCATGCCGCCTATCATTGCCCATCCATGCCACCTATCCGTTTCGCCTATCCATGCCCATCCGTGTCGCCTATCCGTGCCGCCTATCCATGCCCATCGGTGCCGCCTTATCAGTGCAGTACTATCAGTGCCCATCAGTAAAGGAGAAAACATACTTATTTTACAATGTTTTATAACAGAAACAAAAAAAACTTTTTTTTTTTTCTAAATTTCCGGTAATTTTTTATTTTTTTGATCAAATACCACCAAAAGTAAGCTCTATTTGTGGGAACAAAATGATAAAAATTTAGTTTGGGTACAGTGTAGCATGACCGCGCAATTGTCATTCAAAGTGCAACAGCGCTGAAAGCTAAAAATCGGTCTGGGCGGGAGGGTGTATAAGTGCCCTGTATGGATGTGGTTAAAATAACAAACATGTTATACTTGCCTCCACTGTGCAGTTCGTTTTGCACAGAGTGGCCCTGATCCACATCTTCTGGAGTCCCTCGGTGGCCGTCTCTGGTCCTCCCCGCAATTACTCACCACAGCCAGGCGATAGCTCACATGGTGGTCAGTAATTGCCGGCTCGCTCCCATGATACAGCGAGCGGCCATAGCCGCTCACTGTATCACTCGGCCCCGCTCCTCGGTGCGCCGCGTCACTGGATGTGATTGACAGCAGCGCCAGCCAATGACTGCGCTGCTCTCAATCCATCCGCTCTAGCCAATCAGCGGCGAGGCTGAGCGGCGACGAGGATCTCGGGACTGCGCGGGATTTTCGTCAGGTAAGTAAAACGGGAGGGGGGTCAACATCGGATGTTTTTTCACCTTAATGCATAGATTGCATTAAACTCCTTTAACTCCTTTAAGAGCCCTTTCACACTGGGGCTAGTTTTAGAGGCATTTTACCGCTGTTATAACGTCACTTTGGCACCGTTATTCAGGTAGGAGTAGGGCGCTTTTACCCACTAGTAGGGGTTAAATGCGACTGTGTAGCGCCGCTGCCAAAGCTCTTTGCCGGCACTTTAGCAGCGCTGCCCATTTATTTCAATGGGCGGAGGAGGAGTAGTGTATACACCTCTCCTAAACCTCTCCAAAGATGATGCCTGCAGGACTTTTGCAAACGTCCCTGCAAGTGCACCGCTCCAGTGTGAAAGCACTCGGGCTCTCACCCTGGGGCTGCAGGGGAGGCATTTTTCAGGCGCTTTACAGGCGCTATTTTTAGGCCCTTAGTGCCTGAAAAACTCCTCGGTGTGAAATGGGTCTAAAAGTAAGCTAGTGTGCATGGAGCCTGAAAATATTTGGCACATCTTGAAACAAAAATAAGACATAAGAGTGAGGACTGTTGAGCAGTTAGAATCCTATATCGGACAACATTCCTTTCCCAAAATTCCAGCAACTGGATTGATAAAAGAAGTGGAAATTCTATACCACACTAAACATGGCTCTGTCTCAACTCTTTTGATATGTGTTACTGACATCAATTTCAAAACTTCCTTTATATATATATATATGTGTGTGTGTGTGTGTATAATTTTCTATGAAATATGGGTTTATGAAATGCATGTTTTTATTCTTCCAGCAGAGGGCAGCAGATGATATTAAACGTGTTTCGAGATACTTTAACAAGATCAAGATGCAAAGCAACAAGACGTTATGATATTTTATTATTTTAGTTTTAACCATAGTCTCCCTTCTTCCATTGTTTTAATTATTCTTGGAAACTTTACACTTTCCAAGTTTTTCTCATCTGTCCCTGCTCTCATCTGACAGTGAATGATTTTTGATTCAGTACAGTTGTGAGATTCCCTTTAGAAATAATCTGCATTTTTCCTTTAGTGTCTCAAAATGTAATTTGATCGTCACAAAGAGGCTACCTTATTTAGCAGAGATCATACCCACGTCACATTGTCATATTTTTTCCCCCCGCATTTTAATAATTTTAATGTAACGTTTTAGCAGAAAATTCTAACATCTGTTTAGTTAAAAAGATCTTGCAATCAGTTTTAAATAATGTTGGGAATTGGTAAACAAGATAATTAATATAAGTAAAAATCGTGTATTGTGGTTATTCATGTGCATTTGAAATATAAGGCTTCATTTCCAAGGACGTTTTTACAGCCACTTTTTTTAGCCTAAAAACGCCTGTCCATGTTTTTTTTTTTGAGCTGGAGCTCAAAAACGCAGCGGTAGCGTTTTTCCCAAATGTCCCATGAGCAAAATGTCCCATGAGCTACTTTTCTGCAGGGCTGCCCATTTTGCACATGGGTTTCGGCACATAACGCATTTGAGCATTTATGACAGGGATATTCAATTAGCGGACCTCCAGCTGTTGCAAAACTACAAGTCCCATCATGCCTCTGCCTCTGGGTGTCATGCTTGCGGCTGTCAGAGTCTTGCTATGCCTCATGGGATTGTAGTTCTGCAACAGCTGGAGGTCCGCTAATTGCATATCCCTGATTTATGAGATTCCCTTGGCCAGAATATTGTAATGAATGAATGCTCAAGCAGTAAATGCGTCCAGCCTTTAGATGCGTTTACACGTGAAGGTTTTTTTTTTTTTCCTTTTCTGCCAGTAAATGCTCCTCTTCTAATACACCTGTAAACAAAGGCACGTTTACATGCATAGAACAAAACTGCCACACACCTGTAAAACTTTAAGGCCTGTGTGCATGAGGCCATAGAATTTAGCTATAGCTTTGCTTTACTGTATTTGTGCACACTCTAACTCAATGTCATCTGCCACAGTGGGAATACATTCATGTATAGAAGAAGTTTTAAGGTGACCTTTCAATGGTACACATATTGCCATTGGCCCCATGACATAACAAATGCTGTATGTATTCTCCTCATGACACTGCAATTTTACAGCTCCTGTTTTAATAAAACACCATGTGACAAGAACTACAAAGATATTACTCCAGGGATAAAACTCCTCAACCAGCCTAAAAATAGGTCTGTGTCTGCTGGTTTGGTTTAATTACCAGCTATGAGCACCAGGCGTGCAAAGGATTTGCGTGCACACAATGGCATAACCTTAACCCCTTCATGACCAGGGTCAAAATACATTTTAATGGGTGAGATATATATATATATATATATATATATATATATATATATATATGTATGTATATGTATGTATATGTATGTGTGTGTGTGTGTGTGTGTGTGTGTGTGTGTGTGTGTATATATATATATATATATATATATATATATATATATATATATATATATATATACACATGCAAATTAATGTGGAACTCCAGCCCAAAAGGGAAGTTCCACTTTAAGTCCTCCTTCCCTGCTGCATTTGGGGGGGGGGGGGGAGGGTTTACCTAGTTTTGACAGGAACCCCTGCTCTTACTTCTGTTTGGGTGCGTCGCCTCCATTAAGAATACTTTAAGAAATAGAGGCGTTAAAAGTTTATTTTTATCCATTAACAAATTGAAAAGTAAATGAACGGAAGAGAAATCCAAATAAAAACAATATTTGGTGTGACCAGCATCAATTCTTCTAGGTACACTTGCACAAAGTTTTTGAAGAAACTTAACTGGTTCGGAGGTTACCTTCCCCTGCCCCTGGCACATGATTTTCAATTGGATGGAAAATAAATGGTTTTCAATTTTTTTTTTCTGATACCCCTAAGTAAAATCTAGTGCAACCAATTACCTTCATAAGTCACCTAATTAGTAAATGGAGTCCACCTGTGTGTAAGTTAACCGATTGCCGCCCATCCAGCGTCAAATGATGGAGGAGCGGTGCGGCTCTTGTTGTTCTGGGAGGATGACGTCGCCCAAGAACGGTCGCTCTCACGCACCCGCGCTGTGTTACTAGGACACAGCACGACCCTGATCACTGTGGAAAAAATGCTGCCGTGGCTTTTTAAACATGTGATCGGCTGTGTCTAAACATGTAAACGTGCAGGTGATCGGCATCTCTTCGCAGGGAACACCCAGACATGTAATCAGTGCCCTGATTACAGTAAAGCCACCAATCAGGGCCCATCAGTGCCTATTAGTGATGCCAGTAACTGCTGCCTTTCAGTGTCCATCCGTGCCACCTATCCGTACCCACCAGTGCTGCATATTGGTGCCTCCTCATTAGTGGCCATCAGTGCAGCCTATAAGTGCAGCCTCATCGGTGCCCATCAGTGAAGAGGAAAAAGTAGTAATTTACAAAATGTACTGACAAAGTACGATTTTTATTTTCTTTGTAAAAAAGAAAAAACCCGGCAGTGATTAAATACCACCAAAAGAAAGCTCTATTTTTTTTTAGATAACGAGAAAAAAATGTATTTGGTTATAGGGTTGCATGACCGTGCAATTGTTCAAAGTGCGACAGCGCAGGAAGCTGAAAATTGGCCTGGGCAGGATGGGAGTGAAAATGCCCTGTAGACAAGTGGATAATATCCGTATAAATACAGCTGTTCTGTAAAGCCCTCAGAGGTTTGTTGGAGAACCTTGGTGAACAAACAGCATTATGAATGCAAATGAACACACCAGATAGGTCAGGGATAAAGTTGTGGAGAAGATTAAAGCAGGGTTAGGTTATTAAAAAAAAATATATCCCAGTCTTTGAACATCATGGAGCACTAATTAAATCCAGCATCTGAAAATAGCATATGGCACAACTGCAAACCTACCAAGACATGCCCATCCACCTAAACTGACAGGCTGGGCAAGGAGAGCAATAATCAGAGAAGCAGCCAAGAAACCCATGGTAACTCTGGAGGAGCTGCAGAAATCCACAGCTCAGGTAGGAGAATCTGTCCACATGACAGCTATTAGTCGTGCACTCTACAAATCTGGCCTTTATGGAAGAGTGACAAAAAGAAAACCATTGTTGAAAGAAAGTTATAAGAAGTCCAGTTTGCCAGAAGCCATGTGAGGGATACAGCAAACGTGGAAGAAGGTGCTCTGGTCAGATGAGGCCAAAAAGCTATGTGTGGTGGAAAACTAACACTGCACATCACCCTCAACATACCATACCCACTGTGAAACATGGCGGTGGCAGCATCATGATGTGGTGATGCTTTTCTTCAGCAGGGACAGGGAAGCTGGTTAGAGTTGATGGGAAGATAGATGGAGCCAAATTTAGGGCAATATTACAAGAAAACATGTTAGTCTGAAAGAAGACTTGAGACTGGGGTGGAGGGAGGTTCACTTTCCAGCAGGAAAACTACCCTAATTCAGAATACAGCCTGAGCTACAATGAAATTGTTTAGATCAAAGCATATTCATGTGTTAGAATGGCCCAGTCAAAGTCCAGACCTAAATCCAACTGAGAATCTGTGACAAGACTTGAAAATTGCTCTCCAGACGCGCTCTCCTTTAAGTCTGAAGCTCTGTCAGACTGAATGGAGAGCGTCTGAACAACGATTTTCAAGTCTTGCCACAGATTCTCAGTTGGATTTAGGTCTGGACTTTGACTTTAACACATGAATTTGCCATTTTTCAAAGAAGAATGGGCAAACATTTCACTCTCCCTAGATGTGCAAAGCTGGTAGAGACATACCCAAAAAAGTATTGCAGCTGTAATTGCAGCGAGAGTTGGTCCTACAAAGTATTGACTGCGGGGGGAAGGGGACTGAATACAAATACACGCCACACTTTTCACATATTTATTTGTAAAAAAAATTGAAAATAATTTTTTTCACAATTATATGGCACATTGTGTTGTTCTAGCACATAAACTCCCATTAAAAGAAATGTATATTTTGGTTGTGACATGACAACATTTCAAAAATTTCAAGAGGTATGAATACGTTTTCAGGGCACTATAAAACTGTGGTGCATTAAAAAAAATATGTCTTTAAACTAAAAATAAATTCTAACCAAAGTTTTATATAGTCTGATATAGTGTTCCAAACTGTCTCAAAACCTGTTCCAAATGTGCCAGGACACTGCGTATTTCCTTTATTTATACATGCGGTCTGTTTTATTATTCTAGAAATTGTGCCTACCTGCATTAGCTATTGCTCCTAAGCACCAAAACACAATACAAAATGTAAATATGCTAAAGCACTTAAACCATAATTATATAGATATACACAAATGGGTTGTAAACATTGCTTCTGTTCAGCCTGAACAAATGAGATGCAGCAACTCAGCATGGCTTTCTATTTAAACCTAGGACACGTGCGTAGAATATTAAGCAATCCTTTTATAACAAATGTATTTATCCATCCATTAGTTACATACTTTTTGATACCCCCACCTGAAACACCTTTCAGCACATGGCTTTGGTTTATGCATTTCTTATATTCTGCATACTGTATATTGCTTTACCTTTGTATTTAAAACTTAAAGCAAAGCTCCACCAAAAATGGGGAAGTTCTTTTAAGACATCCCCTCCTCTGCCTAACTTGACATGTAATTTTGGAGGGGGTGGAGCGGGTACCCGATTTTTGACTAGGGAAGTCCGTCCGTCCCCCCGTCCCCCCCTTCCAGCCATCACAGGTTCCAGAAGACTGCGGGACCATTCACAAAGCACAGTGGGCAGCCGGCTGCCCACAGTTGAACCCCTTTCACACTGTAGGCATTATTCGGTTCATTAAGCGCTAAAAATAGTGCCTGAAAAAGACCCTCATCTGCAATTCCTGTGTCAAAGCCAGAGTGCTTTCACAATGGGGCGCTGGCACGATGTTAAAAAAAAAAAAAAAAAAAAAAGCCCTGCAAGCAGCATCTTTGAGGCGCTTTAGCAGCAGTGTATCTACCGCTGCTTTAGGGGGCTTTTAACCTTTTTATTCAGCCGCTAGCGGGGGTTTAAAGCAGCGGTATCATTGTGAATAGCTTTTCAGATAAGCGATATGGACTAAAAGAAATAGAGTAGTCGATAAGGCACTCTCATTGGATAGGGGAATGACAGTTGAGAAGGGGCTTAGTCGGGGAAGTTGGCCCCTAGTAATAAAGTAAATTCAGTTTCTGGGAATTACACATTGGTGGGTTGTCTTGCTTATAAAGGGTAATAACAGGGATCTTCCAATATCTGAGACTGTATTCACACTTATGCATTTTTTTGTACATTTTGCAGATTTGCACTGCATTCCATTTAACATGGTTTCCTATGGAACACGTTGTGTAGTGCAAATCTGCAAAAAACACAAAAAATCCAGCCTAATGGCCCGTACACACGATCCGAATATCGGACCAAAACGATCGTTCGATGAAGAATCGTACGATTTTCGGATCGTGTGTACACTACTTTCGAGAGCCGATCACGACAGTTCATCCGATATTATTCGATCGGACATGCACGAAGATTTTCCTCGTACGATGTCAGATCGTACGATTTTCGTTTAGTCAGTACAGTTGTCGTCCGAAAATACAATACAAATACATTACAACACATGACATCACTTCCGATAATTTTTTCCGGTCGTGCGAAAATTTTCGTGACTTTAATAACCTATTTCATTTTACTTGCGACTATTAAGCGAAAAAAGTCGTACGATCCGTCGTACGATATTCGGATCGTGTGTATGGGCCATAAGGCAGGTCTTTAAAGAATTGCTGTCTCTTACCCCAATAAGGGCAAGCTGAGTGTCTGAAAATGCCTGATACTCACTCACCTTTCCAGTGATCCCTTTCTGTTATTTCTCCTCCTCCACTGGTGCAAAATTCCCACTGTTTCAGGTTTGGGAGATCATGTGACCTCACATGTTTCTGTGCTTGGGTGTAGCAGCCAAATTATAGACCCATGCACAGTCGCATGACAAAGTGATTGATGTCGCCTTTCCCTAGTCTCGGATACCAGCAGACAATTTGGTATTTCGGTGCCAACTGTTAGGCTGGGTTCACACCATTGCGAATTGGATATGGGATCCCCGCATCCAATTCGCAATAGCAGGAGATTTTGACCGGCTCTCTATGGAGTTGGTTCACATATCACCGCAGAAGGTACGGTGCGTTTTGCAGAAAAACGCTGTGCATCTTTTGGTCTATTTCAGGTGCTAATTTAGCTCAAAATTAGGGCTGATATCGGACCTGAAAGGGTGAACCGGGACGCACTGGACCCCTGCTGTGAGACGGATCTGTTTTGGGTGTGAACCGAGCCTTATGGAGGAAAGAGTCTTGGGGTATTGCTGGAGAGGTCATTATCAGATAGTGAGCTTTTCAAACCCTAAGTCACAGGTGTCAAACACAAGGCCCGCGGGCCGAATGCAGCCCTCCAGGCCATTTCATGTGGCCCTCGTACCTCTCCTGCAGCTGCAGGAGAGCTCCAGCCCTCCTCTGGTCCTACTCCAGACCCTTTCTTTCTGCTTTCAAGCAATGCATTCATCTTCTTCTCAGCAACAGCATAAGGAAAGAGGGGTGCACTGTGATGTAAGGGAGAGTGGGGGACTGATGGTGGGGTGGCTCTTGACATCTAATGTAAGGGGAGGGGATGCGCTTGACTTCTAATCTTACAGATACAACCCGCCCTTTTGAGGGTAATCATAATGCTGATGCGGCCCACGATGAAATTGAGTTTGACATCCCTGCCCTAAGTGATCAAGTTTGTCTTTATTTTTAGATTTAAAAAATGTTAAAAATTAAAGATTGCAAATCTTGCATTTTTTTATGGAATACATCCCTTTTAGGTATAATTTCAGATGTTCCTATACAGTCCAGTTTTTTGAAAATTTGACCCATTGAGAAGAATACATTCCTTTATTCCTGCAATAGATAAACTAAGCTTTGTAATGTTTATTTTGTTCCAGCTGTCATCACAAGCAATGATGATTCTCCAGTGATCCCATCGGCAAAGATGAGCCATCGTCAGGGTAAAGATGCATACCTTTCTCCAACCAAAGACTTGGTCCAAGCTACGCTGAGCCCGGGAATTATTCACAGTCATGGTAAGAAGTTATATTTGAAATACAGTTCAAATTCTTGTGTCCTTAAAGTTTTACTTTCTACATTCTGCACATTGTTCTGCGCTGCCAGACTCAGCATTTGTTGCTTTTCGCCACGTGTGACCTTGTACTGTGTTTACTTTTAGATGATGTGTTTTATTTTTAGGCTCTTTAATGTTGCTGGTACAGGATATAGCAGATGTAATTTGCAGTGATGCCAAGAAGTGTGGTGGAGCATGGTACCAGAGTCCTTTGAAGGATAATAAGTGTTCTTTTTTAAATGCCACTGGAATTTTTGGGAGTATATTAAATTGCAAAGGCGTTTTTTAATGTAGAATGGATTTTAGCTGCAGTCTGAAAAATAAGAGGTTTATTTTTTGAAAGAAAACAGAAATTATTCATAAATTATGTATAGCTTAGAACATCCACTGCCCTGTATTTTTTTCTTCCTTTTTCCTGTTTTGTTTTACTTGATGAAGCAAGTGGTAAAATCGGGTTCCTCACAGGGGTTAAAGTGATACTATGGGTTAATTTATTTTTTAAATAACAAACATGTCATACTTGCCTGCACTGTGCAGTTCATTTTGCACAGAGTGGCCCCGATTCTCCCCTTCTGGGGTCCCACGGCGGCTGTCGTGGCTCCTCCCCGCAATAGATAACTCCCTCTGGGAAGCTCTCTCCCGAGATGGTTACCTTGCGAGCGCGCTCCCGTGTCATACACTCAGCATCCATAGCCGCTGAGTGTATGACTCGGTCCCGCCCCCGGCAGCTGCGTCATTGGATTTGATGACAGCAGCGGGAGCCAATGGTTGCACTGCTATCAATCTATCCAATGAAGAGCTGAAAATCTGTGGGGAGAGCAACGCGGCATCGTGCCCACAGAGATTCTGGGCTCATGTAAGTTAAAACTGGGCACAGTAAGGTGTTTTTTCACCTTGATGCATAGGATACATTAAGGTGAAAAAACGTGAGGGTTTACAACCCCTTTAAGTTCCACTTGTGGGGGGACTGCTAACAGACAATTGGATCCAGCCAACGATCAGTTACAGGGGAATGAGGCCAACATCCGAGCGACAAGCTTCACACCTGTGGACGCTTTGGCCATTTTCCATCCATCTATTGAAGGATGGAAAACTGATATCAATGCATCTCCATGGAAGAACGGATTTATAATGAGGATCATACATTTACATTAGTGTACGTCCGCATCCGTCAAATGGTCAATTTTTTTGCATTGGTAGTGGATGTAAAAAACTCAAGTAAAAACTGAAGGTAAACTTCATCATGACAGAACTGATGAAATTAACGGCCCGCATGTGTGAAAGGGGCCTTAAATAGTTTTTCCACTTTTTCAGTCAAGTTTTTAAAAAACCCTACTATACAGTATGTTGGGTATGTGTTTACCATTTACCCAGTAAACCTACTAATAATTAAAACAAATCTTACTTTTCTAGTCTTTTATTTGTAGCAGGTTTATACACCAAACTCTAAAGACAGCTTCAAATTGTTCAGCATAGCTAGAAATGTGCAATTAGAGGACCAAATGTAGGGGTGTTTTTTTTTTTTTTTTAAATAAGTGCAATAACACACACTGGGGTTGATTTACTAAAACTGCAGAGGGCAAAATCTGGTGCAGCTGTGCATGGTAGCCAATCCACGTCTAACTTCAGCTCGTTCAATTAAGCATTGACAAAAAACCTGGGAGCTGCACCTAATTTTGCACTCTTCAGTTTTAGTAAATCAACCCCAGTGTACCACCCAAGCATTGAGATCTATAAAGCTGAAAGGGAAAAAAAATGCTTGTTTGACGTGGGGCTGCCCCCACACTGCAAGGGTTAAATGCTTAAGGGGCAGTCTACTGCCGGAGCATAGGGGAGTAAAAGAGAGTGCGAGGGGAGTGGAGATCATTAAGGATAAGTGCTTTTCACAGCCCCTAGACATATAAAGTCATTTAATTCTTGCAGGGGCAGCCCCACCACAAGGGGACATTTTGTTCTCCCGAGAAATGGCCTTTAACTCTTTGTTAAGCCCCGTGCACACGTTGTCGGGAGACCACGGCCGGTTCAAAAATAAAAACCACTGACGTCCGGCCCATGACTTCTGGAAAACCAGCAGCTGACGGACTCCAAATCTGCATGCTCAGCCAATCAATAATTTGATTGTATGATGGGCATTATGGTGGCCATACACAAGACCAGCCTTTCTCAACCTTTTCAGCACAGAGGGACCTTTGAAAGAACTTTCTGGTCTTTTAGGGATCCCATGCTAAAAATTCCTAGATTTACAACTCGTAAAACATTAGTGTAATGGTCAGTGGGAAGAATTACCCCCTTACAGATAGCAAAAAAGATCAATGGTGTCAGTGGGAACTTATCTGAGATGCAGAAATTGCTCATTGCTCAAGGAACCCCTAGGAACTTCTGTAGAAACCCTAGGATACCATGGAACCCTGGTTGAGAATCCCAGCACTAGACAAAAAATCTTTCGAAAATATGTGATTTGGACAGTTCTTTCGTTTATCGTTTAGTTAATGGGCACAAATTGGTTGTGATGTTTTTGAGCTGAAAACTCGAAGGCACAGTTTGGAAAACTTCTGCCCAATGGACGATAAATTGAAAGGTTAATGCGTTTCTCACCCGAACAGTTCGCACAGTTCGCACAAATCAAAAAAGAAACAAATCCAGAGTATGTTTGCTCCAGGAGGTAAGTGTTCAATTTAGACTCCTGCACCTCTGATCCTGTATAGAGAATGTACTGCCAAGTCACCTCTTGGCAGTAAATTCTCTATACAGGATCAGAGGTGCAGGAGTCTGAATTGAACACTTACCTCCTGGAGCAAACATACTCTGGATTTGTTTCTTCATTACACATGCCTGGAGATAGTCTATTTGGGAAGACTATAAACATCCCTGTGCCCGATTTGACCACTGTAACGACGGTCAATTACATGCGGTAAGGAGACTACATCTCACGATTTGGGTGTCCTTTTGGTGGAGGACATTTGTGTCCTTTAATTTGATGCAGATCACTATCCATGAACTTTGTTCCATTTAATCTTCTCTGATGTGGATTACACTTTATGGACTGTATTATCCCTAACTGGAATTCTTATGTCACAGTTGTTTGTCCCACACCAAATTTTTCAATTTATATTTTTCACTAATATTTTGGTTCATTATTGTTTGTTTTAGCGCTGTACCTTGATTTATCAATCAAATTTATCAATCAAATTTCGGTCATTACATGATGGCACATCACAAACCATGGCTCTCACAAACCATGTGTTTGTTTTTCCAAAACTCTGAATGATTTTGCGACAGGTGTATGGCTAGAATTGGAGACAATGCCTCATTTTACAATGCTGCTGTAAATTACTCCCCACCCACTCATTTTGATGGCATTTTCTCTCAAGGTGCTACAGATCTTTGGAATGGATTTTTTTGTCCAGATTGGATTGCTAACCAAATTTACCCCCAGCAAGTCTATCTTCCCCACCACAGTGGCATACAGGGAACACTGGGAGACCTAATAAATCATAGATACTTAATTGGGGGGTATTAAGCACTCAATTTGGATGCATGTTTTTGTTTGATGTTCTAGAACACATCTTTATAGATGCAAAGTGGTCACGGGTAGGTACTGTGCAATTGAAGAGCCTTTACATGATTCATTGTGCAGCTACCTACTATAAATGTCTACCAATTTTAAATATTTAAGTTGGAGAAAGTAAGCCGTTTCTTATGGTACCAGTGCGTCTCCTTATTTTTATTACTGTTGATTTTGAAATGCCAACATCTTGTGCAAAGCAGTCCAAGTGAGGAAATACAGCTGTTATAACAGCGATACTAAAACTGTTGTGCAGACATTGTAAATTCGCTTGGGACTGTTGTGAATAGTTCATTGTTCTCTATGAAAAACCACAGAATGATTATGTACATTAATGAAATTAAGCAAAAATGTTTATTCTAGTCTAGAATCAGACTTTAGCACGCAAATATGAATTTTAAAAAGTATCTCAAATAATTTTTTTGTTGCTTAATTCGTGCATTTGTAATTATACGCTTATTTCTGCATCCCATATGATGTTTGCATCCCTACCTTCATGCCTTCTATAGAGCCGTTTTATTTGTTTTTCAGTTAAAATGGATCAATTGTCATGCTAGACCCTCCTACCTTTCTCAGACCATTCTGTGAATTTTTTTATAAAAACGATCAAGCTCCTAAATTATCCTTGGCTGTAGAGCTTGCTACTCTAAAGCTGGCTACAAACTATACAATTTTCTTGTACAATTTTCCTTTAGATTAACCAAAACCACATAAAATTAGGTCAAACCTAAACATTTTCGAATTGTATGTAATCAAGCAGGTCCTTGCACTATATAGTTGAAGGTAAATCTAAAGGAAGTTGAACAACAGAAATGGTATAATGTGTATCTGGCTTAAGATCACATGACAGCTAGTCACTTGACAGTGCCTAGGTATTTGCTTATTTAATCTCTGTTAAAGGTCAGTCTGATCTCTTATGCTCCCATTCAGGAGAAGTCAGGTTCAATACCATGCGATTTTTTTTTTTTTAGCCAAGGCTTCACTGCCTCTTTCCATTAGGAGAAATGGTGGCAGCAGCACCAGAGAGCCGATTTTAAAAATCGGTTGGGGTGCTGACTGTGGCAGGCGCAACACTATAAAGTGCCTCATGCGCTGTGGCATTAGAAGAATTGTGATATCTCTGACTTTTCAGTCCAACAAGATTGTCTATTACTCTGAAATTCCTCTATTGCCGTTCTATGGAAGCAGTAAGGTTTAAAGAGCACACCAAATGCTTAAAATAACTTCTTTATTAACTTCACTTTCTTCATAGATAACACTGCTGCTTTGCAGCAGACTGTCCATGTACAAACACGTGTTTAATAAGTATCACAAAATGGCGGTTCAAATATTCAATCTTGTCATTCAACATAAAATGGTGGATATATTACTTTCTTCAGTATTTATACACTCTCTCTCTCTCTCTCTCTCTCTCTCTCTCTCTCTCTCTCTCTCTCTCTCTCTCTCTCTCTGTAAGTTATCAAAGCATTCTCGGATTTCTCTGAAAGGTATAACTGTGGTTTGCAGGGTTGCTTTAGTTCGGTTAGCTTGTTAAAGTAGATGGATGGATGTGACTTAGTTCGGTGGAACTACAGTTAGGACAGTTAGGGCAGTTAGATGACTTTGTTTGAATGACTGAATGGACTTCGTTCGATGGCTTAGTTCGGGCGGAACTACAAGTAAACACACAACTAGATCAGTATTCAGTTCTGATCACACTATGTACAATAAGAACATTTATATATATATATATATATATATATATATATATATATATATATATATATATATATATATATATATATATAAAACTTGTGTAACGTACCTATTTAGGCCCTTGCTTCCATAAAACTGAAAAGCAGACTGTATGTCTGCTCTGCTCTCTGTCTTCATGTGGAATGAATGCAGCACATGTACAGTATCAGGAACCTCCCAGACAGAATGGATGCAAAGGTAGCTGTGATTGGGCAAGACTCTGCTCAATGTGAGGTTAGCTGTGATTGGGCAAGGCTACTGATGAGTCACAAAAGCTTAACTCTATGCTTTCTGGTATGAATTCTACTGTGTAATTTGAGCTTACCTTCACTGTTATATAATTAAACGATTCTTAAAGGCATATTTTTTCTTTTGCTTCTGTGAACACAACATACAACTGTTATATGACATTCAAGCATAAAATCACAGTAAATAACTTTGCTTTTGTCTCTCACATATAAACATGTGCATTACATTTAGGTTCTTAGCAGGTTTAGCTGTATATACATGTAGGTTATATTAGCTACCTAGGACAGGTTCTAGCTGGCCAGCTACACTGACATCGTGTGATCCCTGGACAGGTCAATGTCCTAATATTAAAAGTCAGCAGCTGCAGTATTTGTAGCTGCTGACTTTAAATTTTTTGGTGGTGGGCGCTGGAGCACCACTTTTAATGAGTTACATTCCAATGCAATCAGAACATTTTTGCAGTAGCCAGATGAATTTACCGAAAATGGTACTTGTTATAATTCGATAGACATCGGATACCACAGCTCGTTCCTCTTAGAGTGGTAGAACCGCAAGGGCACAGTGAAGGAAGGAAGGTGGGTGGTAGATGCAGGGTTTTTAAGAGTTAAGGGGAATGAAAAAAGTGGTGGTAGGTAAAAGAGGACAGGCAAAGGGAGGGCAGAGACGGTGTCCACAGGGAGTGCCTCCAGCATTTTGTAAACACGGTAAAAAAGATGGTTAATTACAATTTCAAATAAATCTCCTGTGTATAGTGTGTAGCCTGGGTCAAGTATTCGTGTTATCTCCACTTCACAGGAATAAGCTCCAAGCCTTGCTGCCCTCTAGGACTGGGGATGTTCTGTAGCCACTACGAAAACCAAACAAAAGAGGGCACACCTGCCTACTACACACAATGTTTATTAACATAAAAGCAACCTAAATTACGCATAAATAAAAATGTCTCAAAGTGCTAATCATCCATAGGCTTATAGTCAACGTCTTGACAGGCTTCACGGAACAGGGGATCCTAGTTAGCCGATGCGTTTCAAAGGATATTCCTTCTTCATCAGAGGTTAAAAAATAAGAATGCTTGCAATGTTTGCCCAGGCTGCAAAAATGTTCCTATGATCGACTCTTAAAGCGGGGGTTCACCCTAAAAAAAATTTCTAACATTGCATGGAGCCGACCTATGAGACCGACAGTATTCTGTTGGTTTTTTTTTGCGTACATACCATTTTAGGGCTATTTTCACCCCTGGCTTCCCCGCGGGAGTGGGCGTTTCTAATCACAGGCTGTGATTGACGTGCTTCCGACCGGCGCATACTGCGCGTCACGAGTTGTCGAAAGAAGCCGAACGTCGGTGCGGCTCTATACGGTGCCTGCGCACCGACGTTCGGCTTCTTTCGGCAACTCGTGACGCGCAGTATGTCCCGGTCGGAAGCACGTCAGTCACAGCCTGTGATTAGGAACGCCCACTCCCGCGGGAAAGCCGGGGGTGAAAATAGCCCTAAATTGGTATGTACGCAAGAAAAAAAAAACAGCATACTTTCGGTCTTATAGGTCGGCTCCATGCAATGTTAGAATTTTTTTTTTTAGGGTGAACCCCCGTTTTAAGTCATAGTATTATAGAGCATAAGGGTAAAATTTGTGCAGCCCGGTCTAATGCTTGTGACATTTTGTCGAATGAATGTTTTTTAAATAGACCCCCAAGTATATTGTAATATGTGTGTAAATCTTGTATATTGCTTATTAGCAGTTTGTGTTTCAATTTTTTTTTGCAGTTTACATACTTTGTGTCCTTTAATATACTTGTCAAAGGCATGAGTCATTACAGAAGACATAGTTCATTTCTTTTTCAGTGCTTTTGAATATAGTATTTTACTCCTTTCACACATTTTCATCTGTGTACATTTTCCAGTGATTATTTCTTAGTTTTTGTCCATTGCATGGTTAGCACAAAGTGTTCCGTCTCTTTTGGCAAACAATTATAGAAACACTATGTATTTTTAGAGTCTAGTGCTGTACGCATTATCTAAGGAGTAGGTGTTAATGTAACGGATGTGCTTTAGTATCCCTTCTTTTTCATAGCCTGCTAATTTTAAGGCCAAATTACACAGACTTGAATTAAAATGAATGGAAAATTTACACTTCTAGCCATTTTAGTGGTGTTTTAATGTGCTGACGTTTGTTGACATACATTTTGACGACGTCCGTTGACATACATTTTGACGACGTCCGTTGACATACATTTTGACGACGTCCGTTGACATACATTTTGACGACGTCCGTTGACATACATTTTGACGACGTCCATATTGATCCACCCTGTGTGTGTCCGTCGGCTCAGCGGGGATCATCCGTAAATCCCCACTGAGCTGTCGGCGGACAGGGCAGTCCCCGCACACTGTGCAGAGACCGCCTTTTCTTTCCTCTGCTCTCCCCTATGGGGAATCAGATGAATACGGACCGCGTGTCCGTATTCATCCGATCCGTTCCGCCAGATGGAAGAAAAATAGGGTTTTCTTCCATCTGAAAAAGCGGATCTTTGCGGAGGCGGATGTATCATCCGCTAACTTCTGCAATCCCATAGGGAAGCATTACAAGTCCATTTACGGACTTGTAAAAAACGGACCGTTTGTCCGCCCGTGTGAAAGGGCCCTAATTCTTTATGGCATAGATTCAACAAGGTGTGGAAACATTCCTCAGATTTTGGTCCATGTTGACATTAACGCAATAACGCAGTTGCTGCAGATTTGTTGGCTGAACATCCATGATGCAAATCTTAAGTTCCACCACATTTCCAAAGGTGCTCTATTGGATTGAAATCTGGTGACTGTGGAGACCATTGGAGTACAGTGAATGTTCAAGTGGTCATGTTCAAGAAACCAGTTTTCAGATGTTCTGAGCTTTGTGACATTCGTTATCCTGCTGGAAGTAGCCATCCGAAGATGGGTACACTGTAGTCATAAAGGGATAAACATGGTCAGCAACAATACTCGGATCGGCCCAAAGTGTGGCAAGAAAATATACCCCACACCATTACACCACTACCACCAGCCTGACCCATTGATGCAAGACAGGATGGACCCGTGCTTTCATGTTGTTTATGCCTAAATGCATTTAGTTGCTGCCATATGTGGTTGGCCGATTTTCTGACCATGTAATATTTGCTTGATGACCAACGTTAATATATGTGTAATTTTACATCCTTCCAATCCCCCCATCCTGCAGCTATCTATTTTTATTTATTTGTTTAAATATCCCTTACCCAGGACTAGAATTTTCCACTCACCATACAGGTTTGTTGGCTTTTCTCTGTGCCTGTACCTGGGAAAGGGGTGTGGCCAGAGAAGGTTGTACAAACAGAAAGCTGGCATTTATGTAATTTATTTGTTTTTGTAAAGTTTGCAGGCTGCATAAGGTATAATATAGGAAGTATCCCCTACTGAAAGCCTTCATCCGAGTTCTAAAACAAATTTCTACCCCGTTTATACCACAAAATGAACTTCTACTTTCTGCTCTCATTAATGTGTATCTCTTGACAAAACCCTTAATTTGGCTCTGCAGAGGCGCTTTGCGGTGGTTTTTAACCCTTTTTCGGCTGATAGCGGGGAAACAGTCCCGCGAAATTAGCGGTAAAGCGCCGCTAAAAATATTGGCGCTTTACCGCCACCGCACCACCCGCCCCAGTGTGAAGGGGGCCTTGGTATTAGATATTGCTCCTTTTTTGTTTATTTTTATGCTTTGTCTGTTATGATATTTTAACTATTCCATCAGTGTAACATTTATAAGCTTTCATGACTAAAAATAAATAAATCAAGGTACTTTCCACAGCAATCACATTTTTTCCCTTGCATTTAAACAATGAAAGCTGATTCTAATGCTGGAAGAGGATGTTAGTTTTTCCTTTCCAAAGAAGTTATATTTGAGGCCTGATAAATAATGTACATCTGAACAAGCCCTATCTGTCGTACCAGGAGTTTGATGTCTTGAAACCTCAGAGGAGCAGGAGGAGGGGAGGGTAATATTAGATTCATCCTGTGCATCTTGTTGAGGTTTCTGCTTAGGTGCTTCACTTAGGCAATGCTTTGTTATTTGAGCCCATCTGCCCATTAGCCAAGGTAATGTATGCCTCTAGTGGATTTGGCAAGATATGTTATCTGTCAGTATTATTTATATATACCTGCCACTGGAGTGAGTACTGCATATTTTTTCCCAGAGTTTCTTGTTACCTGTGATATTTTTGTATTGTAATCGAATAATTTTTAATGTGCGGCATTCTGTTTTAAATGCTAAAGCATTTTTATTTCTGTCCTTTACGCAGCTCTACCATGCAGCTCATCCAGGTGGATAACACGACTTAGGCCTGGTACTAACGAGCAAACATGTACGATGAAACCGGTCCGTCGGACCGTTTTCACCGTACATGTCTGCCAGAGGGCTTCTGTACGATGGCTGTACTAACCATCGTACAGAAGTCCGCGCGTAAACAATACGCAGGGGCGTGTCCGCGGCGACGTGGGCGGGCCTGCCATTTAAAGGCTTCCACGCATGCGTCAAAGTCATTCGACGCATGCGAGGGACGGCGGGCGCTCGGACATGTACGGTAGGTCTGTACTGACGACGGTACATGTCCGAGCGGGCAGGATTCCAGCGGACGGTTTTAAAACACGTCCAGGAATATTTGTCTGCTGGGAAAAGGCCCGGCGGGCAAATGTTTGCTGGAATTCGGCCCGCTCGCGCCTACACACGACCAAACATGTATGCTGAAACTGGTCCGCGGACCAGTTTCAGCATACATGTTTGGTCGTGTGTACGGGGCCTTACAGTTAAGGAATACCGTATTGTCCTCTCTGTGGGTTGCAATAAAGAAAATAACTTGATTTATCCATCAACGCAGTCAATGTTGATGGGGGGAATCCCTCTCACAGAGCCATTATATTCTTCCGGCGGGGGGAAACCGACCCCGCTTGGAGAACACAGTGATTACTGCTAACGTCTATAATAGCCATTAGCAATAATCGCATGTAAAATTTAAAAGGCTGGTTGTACCCAAGCTGATCGATCGAGCAACTTGGGTACATTCAGCCTACCCATACATGGTTCGAATCTCAGCCAGTTCCTGCTGAACCGGCTGAGATTTGTACCGTCTATGGCCTACATTCAATAATGTGATAATGATAACAGAACTGCATTCATTTGTGTCCTTTGTCTCTGCCTGGAGTTCAGCTTTAAAGTATGCGTATCCCTTTATGAAAATGAATGATTACAGAGTATCCCAAGTGAGGGTCACCTAATGGTTCACTTTGACATAATGTTTTTTTTAGCAGTGTCCCAGTTTTTATTTGTAAATTTTCTCCAAACAAACTATTATGTTTTATATATTTTTTCTTAAATTCCTTGTAAGTATTTCTAAATTTGCCGAATCTCTGGCCTGTTATGATGAAACCGGTGTAGTGATGTACAAGCCTGGAAGAGGAACCACAGTGTGCGATGGAGGAGCAGGTATTCCACACATTGAGGAATTCCTAATGCCCCATAGACACATCATCGAAATCTCCTTCCGGATAAACTCTGACGGATTTTTCTGACGGAATTTCGTTCAAGCTGTCTTGTATACACACTGTCTTCTGTCTTACCAAATTCCGACCTTCCTAAACGCGGTGACGTACAATACTACGACGAGCCGAGATGCGTCGACTTAATTCTGAGCATGCATGTTTTTTTCTCCGTCGGAGTTCCACACAGACATCGGAATTTACGATAGAATTTTTTTTCATCTGCGAAAAAAAAGAGAACATGTTCTCTATGTAAGTCCGTCGGAATTTCCGATGGAAAAAATCCGATGGGCGCACACACGGTCGGAACATCCGATGAAAAAATTCCGTCTGACTTTTTTCATCGGAAATTCCGATCATGTGTACAAGACCTAAGTCAACTGGGAGAAGCTAGGCTGCTGGGTTTTAACACATGGATCACTGGAAAGATAAGTATATTCCCCTTCTTTTAGAGTGTTCCCACAGTTCACAGAGTCACTTTAAATCTTAAACCCAGGCAGTTTGAGCAGGAGCAGAGGGCTAGAAGAGCTTTCTTACCAGCCAAAGAGCTGCAGGTATGAGGTATGAACATGGGTCAATGAGCTACATCAATGGCACCTTCTACCGTTAGTGCTTAGGCCATGCAATTCTGGAGCCTGAGTCAACATAATTTCTGAGAGACCCAGTGTGAAGTGACCAGCAGGTAAATAAGCACTAACACAGCTGCACCCACACACTTCACAGATCACTACAGCGCTAATGCACTTCTCCAATGCCCGCCACATCATCTGCATGCCCCTCCACTGATCACCACTGTGTCTACGCATGTCTCCTCTTATTGCCATTGCACCTGCACAGATTGCACTGACTGCTACTGTAACGACATACCTCCCCTACGTTCCCAAAACTGCTAAAGTATGAACAATGTACCAAGACTAACAGTGTTTAAGAATTCAGTAGGTATTTCATCCCATTCAAAAATTGGTTTTAGAAGCCCCTGGGGTACATGCACCACTGCTTGAAAACTAGAGAGACCCCGAGGATTGAAATATGGGAGCTACCAATGCTTACTACTTTAGAAATGTGTAGGCTTCATTGCTCTCTTCCTAATCTTGCCTTCATTGCCTAGAGAGTCAGCGACCTGGAACAAACATACAGCCAGTGCAGTCTGTTAAAGTTTGAGCTTCTGTTTTTTTTTTAATTCTTTTTTTTTTTGTTTTTTTTTCTCCGTTTTAATCAGTTAAGAGGAGAATCCAAGATCAAAATGACAGACCCTAGAGCCTGCACCTTTAAAAACAAGTCAACAATAGCAGCTGCTGTATTGTTCTCATGGGTTCCCCTTAGAGTATATAAGCACTGAATTTGTTTTGTGTAGTTGGCTTGGCATTGCTACTATTTAGTTCCCCAATAATGCTTTTGTACAAGGTTTTTCAGTGTACCTGTTTTCGAACAGTTCCCCTTATGTTATTATACAATTCTGCATTTTATTCCACAGTTCTTATTTGATAGCACATGGCTTGGGTTGTGTGTGTGTGTAGAAATGCATCATTTATTGATAAAGGGATTTTATACGTTTCACATATTTCATGATATTTGCTTTTAACCTCCTTGTATCAGTTTATGGCAGGGACTCTTAAACTTATTAATCTGAAGACTTAAATAAGAAAATGGTTACCGTACTGGAATACAAGAGCCTTGACTGTGTAATTCCTTCCACCCCTTGCCTTGCACATGCATTGTTCCAAATACATGTCTGTGTTGTCATTTTGCAATTTCACGTTTGGACAAATTAGGTTACGTAATCAAATTGAATTGGGAAAGACTCAAAGGGCACCCCTGGGCTCTTTAAGGGAAACAATGAAGCAGTACACCATGCACCCTGCTGAAAAAATCGTCTATCGACAAAATATGGTTTAAATACAGTGCCACAAAAGTCTCACAGCATGCAGACATTGATTTCAGTGGAGAAGGGCCATCTTACAATGGTGTCCGTGAAGAAGTTCCCCATGACATTGGTGTTGGTGGAAAAGGGCCATTCTACACTGGGGTTAGTAACAAAGTGCCCCCAAACATTGGTGTCATCAGGGAAGTGCCACCTTATGCTGGTGTCGGAGGGTAAGTGTCTTCTGACGTTGGTGTCAGTAGGAAAGTTCACCCTTACAAGTTCAGTGCAGAAGTGGCACCAATGTTAGGGGTGGCACTGCTTAAGTGATCACCAGTGTAATGGGGTGGTCAGTGGAGAATGAGCAAATTACTTGATTTGTACCTCCCACATGCTCCTCCCAGGCTCTCTCTGTCTCGCCCTTAATCTTTGGCTGCAGCTCATCAAAACAAATGGTTTTTCATAAAATCAGCTGCTGCGGCACACTCTGCCCTGCCAATACACCATACAATAGACACTGCCATAAACTGGGGAGGTGTGAAACTATTGAACAGTGCTTCTGCTTTGAGTAAATGGGCAACGGGGGTTTAGGGAGAGACTTTGCACGCGCATAGCTGGCCAAAGAAGTGTGTGACTCAATTTGTGTTGCCACATAGTTTAAGTACCGTTGGTTTATGGCAACAGTTCTGCCTTCCACTGATGAGAGCTGCATTTCTTCTGCTAAGTGCCATTCTTTTTGGCATCTGCCTGTAGATGGAAAATATAATTATTGTGTGATCAGTGAAGTAAATAGTTTGAGTTATGCAATGTGTCATGTCGGCTAACTTTATTATTTGCCTTTTATTATCGTTTCCTTTCCTCTTGTATTGTACAAACTGAATATATGCCTAAGGGCTTCACTTGTGAAAAAAACTTACCAGTCTTGTTTATGGGAAATTTATTTCAAGAGTGTAATAATTATGAGGTGACTGCTAAGTGGTCCAGTAAAATAAGGACCCAATACTGGCTGCCGTGTAGTGATTTATCTAGGCAGCAATTATATTAGGCTGTCTTTTAGTTGCAATGAAAGTATACCTGGTAGGGACACTGTTGGAGTCCGGTGAAAGAGTACAATATGTTGCAATGTAGAGGGGTGGATTTCCATTTCACACTGAGGTCAGAAAGCCAGGTGGTTTGCAATAGTTTTGCTATTCTTTTCTCTGAAAATAGTTTGGTACAATATAAATTGTGGAAAGAAGTTATTGATTTTTAAATAAGTGATCATCTGGCTGAAAAGAATGCGTCCTGGTCACTCATTTAGTAATTGTAATTGGGTGCCAAAACTGTAATCACATGTCACTTTCAACTGGATAGTATCACTCTAGTTTATCACCATGATAAGATAGTTTTTATTGCTATGATAAGGTTCATTTTCCCTGTGGTTTTGGGTTGCTGTTGTAGGTTGGGTACAAGCTCAGGCTTGTTCATGGATATACCAAAATGTTGAGGCCAGTACACTCTTCTAAATTCCCCATTAAAGGTTGCAACCCCATGCTTATTCTTTTGATTTATGTTGCAAGTTTAGATGCTACATAGAGATTGAGGGCAAGTTTAGTTATGGTTACTGGAAAAGATTACGTTTCAAAATAAATAATATATGCACATATAGTTGCACTCCTAGAAGAGTATTGCCAAAAAAGCTTTGGCCATACTTTATTTTTTAAATGTTTCCTATAGCGCATATCTTCACTTTCTGAGTTCACGTTCACTTTAATATTTTCTAAGTTACTGATCTGTGTATATGCATATCAGGAAAGTTGGCCCAGAAGTTCTTTTTTTGCAAACACGTTCTGGGTTATTGACTAAAATGTTTGAAACAATAGAGTAAACAGCATTCGCAGAAGAAGAAATAGGTAATGGCAGACTTCATGTTTCTAACAGTAAAGGTTTCCTTCAAATGTGCCTATATTATAGAAGCCCATATTATTTTACTGAGAGTATTACTTTGCTGGAATAGTAAAGTTTGTAAATGCAACACAAATAACTGGATACCCTAAAAATGCTATGTTGTTGGAAAAAGTTTTCTATTCTTCACAGGGTAGTTTTTTGAGAAGTGGTTATAAACTTGTGCATGCATATACCCAGTAAAGTGACTGGCCTCAGGTGATGAAGAGAGCTGAAACAAATCCTCCTACATAAGTTGTACTGGTTATCTACAGTCTTCTCTACGTCTATTCAAAGTGCTGAAAATGTATAGCTTGTCTGAGAGTTCAGAAAAAAAGGGGGTGTTGAGCTGAATTCACACTGAAGAGCTCAGCGAGGAGAAAGCTGTAATTGATTGGAGGGAAGGGCCACATCCACCTCCGCACAGCACACAAGGACAGAGCAGAGGCTGTCAATCAGCTGAAGCTCCCTCCTCTGTCACCATTTTTCTCTTGGTGTCAGGAGTGACTCATAATCAGAGGAAAGGGGCAGCAGACAGAAATATACACTATATTTACACACTATAACGGGATATTCTTTGTACATATTTTATGTCTGTGGCTTACAACCACTTGAATTCTTTATCACACAGTATTGATCAACATCTTAGTAAACAAATGGCTTAAACTTGTTTTCCATTCTGAGTTTGGTACTTATATGAATATGAAGAACATGGGATATAATCAGCTTATTCACACTGTAAAGTGCTATTCTGCTCGAGTTTTCAGTGAATTAACATAGGGGTTTATGTAATTCTCACATTTTCCCAGGTTCTGCCTTTGCTTGTCTTCATGGTATCCATGGAAACAGAATTAGGCATGTGAAACACATTCAATATTTGACAGGATTATGAAATGGCTGTAATCATTTTCGTACTTTAAGAACTAAACAAAAAGCAAATATACAGGAAATGCGTCCAAGTAAAGAGCAATTTGTTCTTGTGTAGGCAAGCATTAGTATGGTCATTATGTTTGAACACTTTTGTCCACGTTACTGTGTGAGTTTAAATCTGAGCTACATCAATGAGGATATCTTTTCACCTTCTACATTATTATTACATTGAATATTTATTGTTCGTAGTAGTAGTTGTCTGATTTTATATTTAGTGTTTTTATAAATAAATGCCCAAATCAAAGTTTAAATTGTATCAAAATCTTGGTTATATCAAAATATTTCCTGCCTTGCTGTGAAAGCACTGTTTTATATGCACAATTAAACATCAACCCCCACCGTTGAAAGCCTAAAAATGAGTACCCCATCTGATGGGCAACTCCTAGAAGAAAACTGGATGCTAATGTTCCTAAATCATTGCTCCTTTCCCAGTCTGTGATTGGACTGTAGCAGCAAAGCAGTAGCCTCCCTAAGCAAGTTCAGATCTAGGCTACTATGCTTTGTTCAAAGTAGTGGATTGCTTAAGAGTACTACCCCTATCTCTTCTGAATTCAGAAGTGCAGAAAAGCTATTGCTTTAAAGTCTAGCTGCAAACAATTTGATTTTATATCCCCCATTAGGTGTAAAAAAACTAAAAAATAAAACTGCAATATTTGCACCTTAATACAGAGCTATTCTCCACAGTAATCTCTATTCACCAGAAAATGTGTTCTGGATTGAATGACACCGCAAAAGATTGAGGACATGCTGTGAGTGCAGAGTGACTATGGCCTGCCCCCCTAGGGGACGTAGCCATGGTGCCCTGCATTTACTATGTAATGGTACAGAGAGTAACGAGGACCCTGTAACATCACATGACTGGCCTACAAAAAAATGTGAAAAGGTGAATAAAGAAAGTATAAAATTCTGCCCGTGGAACCTTTGGGGGGGGATGGAAGCGCATTGGGGAGGAGGGGAAGCCCAAAGCCTGGAGTTGGGGTTTAAGGCTAAGCTACCTGATTACTAAACAGATGAAACATATGGCTCCCTGGGTAGTAAGCTACACGAGAGCAATCAGTTGCACGTGTTTGGAGCATTTTGAAACCATGTGAGGTTGATCGCTATTATACAGTATGCTGTCAATGTAGCATATAGTCACTTTTTGTCCCATCTTTTTAGCAATAAATTGCTACTTTTAGCAATTAGTTGTCTGCCGTTTAAGTACCATAATTAATCTACTAAAAACATCCAGTGTAGCACAAACCTATTGCTAGCAAGGGGTTAAATACGGTATACAAGAATATAGAAGAATAAGAAGAAAAATCCAAAAGCCCCCCCCCCCCAAGAGCCATACCAGACCCTTATCTGAGCATGCAGCCCGGCAGGTCAGAAAAGGGCGGGGGGGGGACAAGTGAGTGCCCCCCCGGACCATACCAGGACCATACCAGGACTCTGTGCCCCCCCACCCCAAAGCATTTGTCACTATGTTGATGGGGACAAGGGACTCTTCCTGACAACCCTGGGCGGTGGTTGTGGGGGTCTGTGGGGGAGCTTATCGGAATCTGGAAGCCCCTTTTAACAAGGGGGCCCCCATATCCCAGCCCCCACTCTATGTGAGTAGGGGTACATTGTACCCCTACTCATTCACCCAAAAAAGTATAAAAAATAAAACCAGTGCACAGGTTTTTGACAAAGTCCTTTATTAAAGTAGTGCCAACGTGTCTTCTTCCACAGATTTCTTCTCCCTCTGGTAATGTCTTCATCCTCCCTGTTCTTCCCGCTACAATAATGTCTTCTTCCTCTGGTTATTTCTCCAGTTCTCGCTGCACTGGTGTCGTCTTCCGCTGGTTCTTCCTCCAGTTATTTTCTCTCCGCTGTCTTTTTTTTCTCTGCTGGTTCTTCCTCCGGTTCTTCTCCTGACGCTAGCTTCTGCTGTAGTGTTGGCTCTGGCATGTGCCATTACTTTATATAGCCATGGGGCATGGCGATCCGGAGACATCATCTGGAGGCCCCACTTCTTGTGACGTCACCACACCATCATGCCTCGGCTGTGATGTCACAAGGGACGAGGCCTCTGCATGATGCCACTGGATGGCCAAGCCTCATGGCTATATAAGTAATGGCAAAGGCTGGAGTGCCGCTAACACTACGGTCGGAGCTAGGGTTGGGAGAAGAACTGGAGGAAGAACCAGCAGAGGAAAAAGACAGCGGAGAGAAAAGAACTGGAGGAAGAACCCGCAGAAGAAGACATCAGTGCAGCGAGAAGAACCAGAAGAAGACATTGGCTATAAGTAATGGCACATGCTGGAGCGAACACTACAGTGTGAGCTAGGGTTGGGAGAATAACTGGAGAAAGAAGACGGCAGAGAGAAAAGAACTGGCGGTAGATATCACTGTAGAGAGGAGAACTGGAGGGAGAAGAAATCAAAGGGAGATGACACGTTGGAACTACTTTAATTAAGGGCTTTGTTAAAAACCTGTGTACTGGTTTTATTTGTTTTTGAAACTTTTTTGGGGTGAATGAACAGGGGTACAATATACCTCATGCTTATTGACATAGGGTGGGGGGCCCGCCCTCAAGATTCATACCAAACTCAAAGGGCCTGGTATTGTCGGATGCCGTTCATTGAAATCGCATGAAAGTTGGACATGAAGTCGTAGGCCAAAGTCAGAGCAGAAGTCGTCCAACTTCCATGTCGGAGTAGTGTGAACCCGGCCTTAAGCAGAGCATGTAACTTTCACCAAACTTACTCTGGTGGAGAATCAATCACTGCCATTTTATACACATGGCTCTGGATGAGTTTAGTTTAGAGCTGCTCTGAGAAAGTAAAGTGAGAGCCGCACTTGGGGCTGCCCACCACAGCAGAAAGGTGTCTACTACTGACACCAGTTCTAGTGTTGTGCCTCTCTCTGCCTGTGGATTTCTAACATGGTAGGATGGCCCATATGTATTTGGCCTGTGATAGTAGTATGTACCTTTTTTGTAGTATGTACCTTTTTTGTAGTATGTACCTTTTTGTATAACATCTGATTTTTTTTCATATACCTCCTTTGCGTTTTAGTGTGTGAGAATGCCAGTCAATATATTTTTTTCCAGTTGCCTTGTACCCAATAAGCATACTGTGTGTATTTTATATTTCCTTTTTTTTTTTATTGTTTTTATAAATGATAAAATAAAGCAGTGGAAGTGTAAAATGTAATATGTAGGAAACATGTATTGTAGGGGGATTCTATAAGGTATTTGCGATACATTTCTGGCAGTGTGGATGTAGTACGAACACTTGTACCAAATTTATGAAACCTGTGCAACATTTTCATTGTTGGTTCTGTTGTGTGCAACAAATTCATGTAGCTCTTATTTCTGACACTCTATCTCCTGTTGGGACAAATTCATAAAGGGAAAAACACAATATCGCTGATAAGGTAAGGTGAGGCAAATGAGACTTTCTTTTTTTTTTTTTTTTATGGTAAAGTAAATTGTGTCACGTGTGTAAATAGTGGACGTGATTTATTAAAGCATTTGCTCTGCTTTTTGGATATTCTAGCTGTATTAGAAAGTCCTGCGCCATGAAAGCAATTTTATTGCCATTTTCAACACATGCAACACATTAAGGTAGTTCTTATGTGCGACAGTTTTACATTCTGCCACTATGGCTGCCATAAATTTTATTAACATAAACCACCATATCAGTGTTGAGAAAAGGGGAGGTAAATGTTGAAGTAAGCATTGTGTTGTCATGAACAGTTCTGCAATATATTTATATAAACCTTACAGTTACACAAATCTGTTGCAAATACCACCCTTTGTTGCATGGAAGGGAGGCAGATTTCCAATGGGTATCTACAATGCTCTTTACATGTTCCAGGGATAGATGTTTCGATATAGCATTTGCAACACATTTCTGGTGATGTGGATATAGTCAGAAGCCTTGCGCCAGATAAATGAAACTTGTGTGACATTTTAATTGGTGGCGCTGATTCGTGAAATAAATTGAAATTAATCTAGGGCTTTATTTGGGACTCTTTTACTCTTTCTCCATTATTGCAATTCATAACGAAATACAGTCATATCTATAATATAGAAAGTGGGGGCTAATAAGGCTAGGTTCACACTATATTGCAGTTTCCCTGCGGTCGCGTTTGCACTGGCATAGCAGTCTATCCATTTGCATGGGATGTTGTACCTTCAGAAAAGACAGGGAAGGGGTCCTTGCACCTTTTTGTAAAATTGCAACCAAAGGGAAACCACATAGGGCTTCGTGATTCCCAGCACAGGAAAATGTGCTGTGCTTTCCAGTGTCTGGCGGTGCCATTAAAAAATTCAAGACCAAACTATTAACTCCCCTATCTGCCCATGTAATTTTTCAGATTTCAGCACTGTCACAGTTTGCATGACAATTACTCACTCTCTTGCAACACTGTACCCAAATTTATTTTATATCGTTTTTTTTTTAATCAGAGCTTTCTTTTGGTGGTATTTAGTCACCACTGGTAATTAAATTTGTTGTTATATAAAGGGGAAAAAAGACTATCCATTTTGGAAAAAAAAAATGTTTTTCCTATTTTCTGTTATAAAATTTTGCAAATAATCTTTCCTCATGAATTTAGCTCAAAATGTATTCTGCTACTTATCCTTGGCAAAAATAACTCAAATCCGTGTATATTATTTAGTCTGTGAGATAGTCAGTCTACAAACTATGGTGTATAGATATTTGAAAATTGGTCAGTCCTGATGTTCTGATGGCCTGTCTCAGCTCTTGAGACCCTAAAATGCCAGGACAGTATAAATACCCCCCAAATCACCCTTTTTTTGCAAAGTAGACAGTCCAAGGTATATAGTTGGAGCCATGGTGGATTTCTAGTTGTCATTTTTACCACAAGCTTTTGGTAAATGCGGAAAGAACATGAAAATGTATTTTTTTTACACAAAGTTGTCAATAAGATATTTCTAATACACATCATAGGCATACTTAGAATTACACCCCAAAACACTTTCTGCTACTTCTCCCAATTACAATGATATCATACAGTACATGTTGCCGAGAATGTGTTTCTAGCACGACAGCATTGCGCTGATTCTTGGCTACATGGTGCCGACATCTCGCACTCGCTGGAATAGACGAAGCACATTCCAGCGAGCGCGTCATAGAAGAGACGGGAGATCCGACTTGGATTCCCGCCAATTCTGGCTGCGGAATTTGGTATGCATCCTGAGTGGGAGAACTCCACGCCAGATTTTAAATAAAAAAACGACATGGGTTCCCCCCCCCAGGAGCATACCAGGCCCTTGGGTCTGGTATGGGTTGTAAGGAGACCCCCCCCTACGCCGAAAAACCGACGTGGGGGTCCCCCCACAATCAATACCAGACCCGTATACAAAGCACGCTACCTGGCCCCTACCCATTCACCTGGAGGCAAAGTGAAAAAGTAAATAAAAACACGACACAGGGTTTTTTAAATAATTTATTAGTCTGCTCCGGGGCCCCCCCCCCTGTTTTCTTTAGCTCTTTTAGCACGGGGGGGCTTCTTCTTCACCGCCGTCTGGTATTTATTCACCGCCGTATTTATTTTTATTTAGTTAATAATTTTTTACACTGAAATAAAAAAAATAAAATAATTGAAATTGATCACTTTTATTCCTATTACAAGGAATGTTAACATCCCTTGTAATAGACAAAAGCATGACAGGTCCTCTTAAATATGAGATCTGGGGTCAAAAAGACCTCAGATCTTATATTTAGCCCCCATTCACATTGTAACGCCGCGTATTTTGCCGCGATTAGGTTACTTTTTTTTTTTTTTCACATAGAATTGCCATTGATGTCTATGGCCGTACGCCAATGCCGCCTGAAAAAAAGGGTCCGGGACTTGTTTTCAGGCGACAGGCGTACGGCGTTTGAGATGTGAACCATCTCCATAGACATCAATGGCAATTCTCCCCTCCAGCGGCACGAGCGTCGGGCGTTTTGTCGCCAAGGTGTGAATGGAGCCTTGGACTTAAATGCAAAAAAAAGAAAAAAAAATTGAAACTGTCATTTTTTCAAATGACAAAAAAAAAAATGTTTCTTTAAGACGCTGGGCGGGACTGACGTTTTTGACGTCACTTCCACCCAGCAGAGCTATGGGGACGGGTGAAGGACATTTTTCCCTCACTCGCAACCCCAGTCAGCTGCTGAACGGACCCGATCGCTCCGGTAAGCGGCGAAGGGTGCGGGAGGGGGGGGGCCCTCTCCCGCCACCGATAACGGCGATCTTGCGGAGACCGCCGTTATCGTGTACACCACCGCCCACTGAAGAGATGGATATCTCGGTTGTTTCTGCAGCTGCTGCCCTTCCCGAGATATCCATCTTTAAAAAGAGGACGTCTTTTTGACATGGGGCGGTGGTCAAGAGGTTAAACACGGCTTGGGCATACTTAGAAATTCACTCCAAAACACATTTTACTACTCCTAAACTTTTTCAGTGTTGGGACTGATTGAGTACCAGACATTGCATCATGTGTATCACAAAGATCAACCAGCACTACATAGAAAACAATGTATTGTAATGGTCAGGGAAGGTACAGTGCCTTGCAAAAGTATTCATCACCCCTTGGCGTTTTTCGTGTGTTGTTACCGCACAGCCTGCAATTAACATGGATTATTTGAGGATTTGCATCATTTACTTTACAGAACATGCCCACAACTTTGAAGATTTTTTTTTTTTTTTTATTGTGACGCAAACAACAAATAGGACAAAAAAACAGAACAAGTCAATACTTTGTAGAGCAACCTTTTGCGGCTATCACAGTTCCAAGTGGCTTTGGATAAGTCTCTATGCACTTACCACTGGGATCTTTGCTTATTTCTCCTGCAAAATTGCTCCAGTTCCTTCAAGTTGGATGGTTTGCGCTTGTGAACAACAATATCTGACCACAGATTTTTCTATTGGATTGAGGTCTAGGCTTTGACTAGGCCATTCCAACACATTTACATGTTTCCCATTAGACCACTCAAGTGTTGCTTTAGCAGTGTGTTTGGGGTCATTGTCCTGCTGGAAGGTAAACCTCCACCCCAGTCTCAAATCACACACAGAGGGGTACAGGTTTTGCTCAAGAATATCCCTGTATTTAGCACCATCCATCTTTCCCTCAACTCTGACCAGTTTCCCAGTCCCAGCAAGCATGATGCTGTCACCACCATGTTTCACTGTGGGGATGTTGTTTTTTTTTGGTTGATGTAATGTGTTCGGTTTCTGCTAGTCATAGTGTTTTTCTTTGATGGCCAAAAAGTAAAATTTTAGTCTGACCAGAGCACCTTCCTCCATACATTTTGGGAGTCTCCCACGTGCCTTTTCACAAACTCAAAACTTGCTATTTTGCTGAAAGTAATGGCTTTCTTCTGGCCACTCTGCCATAAAGCCCAACTCTATGGAGCGTATGGCTTATTGTTGTCCTATGTACAGATACTCCAGTCTCTGCTGTGGAACTCTGCATCTCCTCCAGGGTTACCTTAGGTCTGTGCTGCCTCTCTGATTAATGCCCTCCTTGCCCGGTCTGTGAGTTTTGGTGTGCGGCCGTCTCTTGGCAGGTTTGCTGTTGTGCCATGTTCTTGCCGTTTAGTTATGATGGATTTGATGGTGCTCCTAGGGATCATCAAAGATTTGGATATGTTTTTTATAACCTAACCCTGACTTGTACTTCTCAACAACATTGTCCCTTACTTGTTTGAAGAGTTCCTTGGTCTTTATGGCAGTGTTTGGTTAGTGGTTCCTCTTGCTTAGGTGTTGCAGCCTCTGGGGCCTTTCAAAAAGGTGTGATCACTTCCGTCCCTCACTGGCAGGCAAAAGACATGGCGTGCCAGGACCCAGCAACCGATCACCTGTCCACCAACAAAGAAAGATGGCCAGTCCTGCCCCTATCCAGACACCCCCCCCCCCCCCAACTGAGGTGCAAGGGGGGAATTGGAAACATTTGAGACAGGCTATGATTGGAAGGGTATGTGAATAAAAATGTAGCGCCCAATAAATGAGAAAAAGAACCCTTAAAAAAGGATCTCTAAAATACCAAAAAAAGAAAGAAAAACGACCCAGTGTTGGATAATCTTTCATCAGCTTTGGAAAATTGTGTAAAGTGTATAACCATGTGAGGTAAATATGTATACAATGATGAGTAAATAATTGTACCAAGTGCTTAGTGTGGGCACCAGGTCATATTATTTAGTCCAATTTTCTGGGACTTAAAGCCCTTCCTATAAAAAGGCCTCTAGTGTAAATGTCCCAAAAGGGTGCACACTAGTGAGGACAATTAAGTGGTGAGTGAATGCATCAGCTGTTAACCAACAAAGCTATGAGTGGATGGAGGAAACAGTTCCTTTTCACCAGAACGATAATGCATTAACAAATACAGTCCTGAGCTTACATAACACTCCTGCAACTTGCTTGAAAATTCAGAATATTGCAATTCCTTAACCCAAAATAAACAATAATGGTTTAAATCAAACAATAATAGTGGACAAAGTCCTGCAAAATAAGTCCCGTGTTGACAAATCAAAAGTGCCTATAAGACTGGCACACACACAACAAGTCCTTGTGAGTGATGTGAAGTAGGTGTATCTAGAACTTGTTCCAATTGTGAAATAGAGCAGATATCCTCAACCAGACAACTTTTCAGAGATAATCTCGATAAATAAAATGAGTGGGTACTCTTACCAGAGCAGTTGGACCCTCTACTCACCATACGGTGGGAGGGTCATCAAGGCTTGTACAGACCGATTGTCTGGATCCTGAAGTTGTCACTTGTATGTTCAAAGATGACTTGGTTATTCAAAGATATTATGCCAGACGTCTCACTGTCAGCAATGGCTCAAAACACATGCGGAAGAAGAAAAAATAGAGGTGCTCCTCATGGTGTAAAACTATTATATTTAATAGTGTAAAAATTTCAAAATTCACAATACGTGAAGGAAATGCAAAATAAAATCATAAAAGAGGCTAACACAGCCACACGTGATGAAAAAACCAGCACACCAGAAAAATCAATCACAAATGAAAAAATGCAAAAAAACAGTATAGCAGCAAACTCCCACCTTTGGACAGGTGTAAGGAGTGATTCAAAAGTTATAGAATGCAGCGGAGGTACGTTGGAACGGTCACCGTACCGGTTTCGTCGCTATAAGGAACGAATGGAAAGGGGAAATGGAATGTAAGGGAGGGGGTATACAAGAATGGGGGTTGTGAAGGGACTGCTATATGAGAGGGGGGGGGCATGAAGGGACTGGTATACAAGAAAGGGGGCAGCTGTGAAGGGGCTGCCTTGTGAGAGGGGAGGCTGTGAAGGGACTGGTATATGAGAATAAGGGGGGGGGGGTCTGTGAAGGGCACTGGTATACAAGAAAGGGGGCTGTGAAGGGACTGGTATATGAGAAAGGGGGGCTATGAAGGGCACTGGTATATGAGAAAGGGGGGGCTGTGAAGGGCACTGGTATACAAGAAAGGGGGCTGTGAAGGAGACTGAAATGCAAAAGGGGGGGTTGTGAGAGGCATGGGTATACAAGAAAGGGGGACCTGTGCAGGGACTGGTATATAAGAAAGGGGGGCCTATGAAGGTGACTGTGATGCAAAAAAGGGGGGTTAAGGGGATGGAGATGCAAGGAAAGGGGGGGGCTGTGAAAGGCACTTGGGTCCAATGAAAGGGGGTGCTGTGAAGGGGACTGTGATACGAAGAGGAGGCTGTAAAGGAGACTGGGGTGCAAGAAGGCGGGGGGGGGGGGGCTGTGATGTAAAGTGAGGGTTCTTCTGTGAAGAGAAGGACACTAATGTGGGAAGAACTGTGAGGTAGGGGCTGAGGACACTGATGTAAAGGGGGGAGGTTTGTGATTTTTGGAGGTGGGGTTATGAAGTGAAGGGGGACTGGCAGGGCTTTTTTTTCAGGGGGAACTTGGGGGAACTCAGTTCCACCACCTCTGGCTCAGACCCTTCGGTGCCTGCTCACCACAATAACTTGTAAACACAGAAGTCCGGTTCCTGTGTTTACAAGGGACAGCTCTGCACTCTGTGTGTAACCCCCCCTGAACTCTGCACTCTGTATGTAATGCAATCCTGGTATTTAATGCCCCTTTAAGACCCTCCTACTGTTTTTGAAATCTGAACGGGGTCGTGGTGAGTTCCTGCACCAGTTTTCTGAGAAAAAAAGCTCTGGGGACTGGGGACACTGAAGGTAAAGGGGGAGCTTTATTGTAAAGAAGTTTGTATTGTAAAGGGGGTGCTGTGATTGATCACAGCAATTACATGGTACCGAGCCAATAACATTTGCCCTGTACCCCGATTTGTGATCCGCTGTGTCCTTTGGATCGCACCGATTTGCACCTTCAGAGGCTGCACACGAGTGGTGAGAATGGGAGGATGTACTGGTACATCCTCTCAAAACAAGGAAGCTCCCACCTCATCATTTATTTGTATGTGGCCAGGCAGGAAGTGGTTAAGAATTATTGGCACCCACTTCACATCTGCTAACGGCAACATGTTTTTGGTGTGTGTAAGGGTGCGATTTATGCACAGTCCTTGGACCCGCATAGATGTGAACTAATAGGCAGATTCCGAAAGACTTAGGCCGGCGTATCAGTAGAAGTCTGAATCTGCGCCAACGCAAATTTAAGTGTATTCTGGAAACCAGATACGCTTTAAATTAGGCTAAGATACGAGCGGCGTAAGTGTCTTACACCGTCGTATCTTAAAGTGTAATTTTTAGGCTGGCCGCTAGGTGGCGCTTCCATTGCGTTCGGCGTAGAATATGTAAATCACCGACGCAGTACAGATACGCCGTTTACGTAAGGCATTTTCAGGCGTATAGTTATTCCATCAAATAGCTGGACTAGTAATGTTAAGTATGGCCGTCGTTCCCGCGTCTAAATTTGAAAATTTTACGTTGTTTGCGTCAGTCGTCCGTGAATAGGGCTGGACGTAATTTACGTCCACGTCGAAACCAATATGTGCGGCGTACTTAGCCGCAATGCACACTGGGATATGTACACGGACGGCGCATGCGCCGTTCTTAAAAAACGTCAATCACGTCGGGTCACACTTCATATACATAAAACACGCCCCCCACATCCTCATTTGAATTAGGCGCGCTTACGCCGGCCCCATTTACGCTACGCCGCCGTAACTTGGCAGGCAAGTACTTTGTGAATACAGTACTTGCCTTGCTAACTTACGGCGGCGTAGTGTAAATACGATATGCTACGCCGCCGCAAGGATGCGCCCGCATACCTGAATCCAGCTATAAGACAGTTTTTATGTTGAAGTAAATTGTGTCGCATGTGCAATTGTGTAATTTGTGCAATAGTATTAACAGACTTATGAGACAATTGTGCAACAAATTCATGTTGCTGTATTGTCTCCCTTTATATTGTATATTGCGGCGCAAACTGTTGGTGCCATGTAAATCCTGTATAATAACAATCATACGTTGTTGCAAGTTGCACCATTTGTTGTACTAATTAGAGACATCTTTCCAATAAGTTTCTATCTCCCTTTTTATGAATTGCCCAGTCTTTATCCTGAGTTTTTATCCTAGTAAGTAATATCTTTAGGCACACATTGCGGTCTGTACAAACATATCGTTCTGGGCGTATATCCTGGAAAACTAGGTTTAAGGGTTTTATCCGTTTGCTGATATCAAGTGAGAGCGCGGCTATAAGATTCTGCCCAGTAAATTAGAAAGCTGTGACCTTGCACCTGCTCTCTAGTGAAGTTGAGGCTGACTAATAGGCTGTCTTTGTATACATTCAAATAGAAATGATTAGGAATGCAGCCTGTGCAGGGTTGCACCTGACCTAGCAGACATCCAGGCAAGGCAGCGACCTCAGTGTGTACTGCCTATATCATTAGGAAGGAAATGTGATCGGGGAAGAAGTCCACGTCTCTTGGCTGGGAGGAGCTGAGGAGGGATCTGAGTGCCTGAAGAGTAGTCTCTCCAGCATAATCGCAGAGACCCAGAGCTCGCACTTCCCTCCATGTAATGGCTCTGTGTGGAAGCATGCTCAGGCTTTAGGATTAGAAGGTGAGCGGGGGAAAATTCTTCACAGGGATCGCAGCTTCTGGAACACAAGAACAATTCTAACCCTGCAATATGAGCACCCTTTTCCTTTTGGACTTCTGGTGCCCTTGAGTCAAAATCACTGACAACAAAAGGCGAGTATGTAGCCAAAGCAGCTTGTTGATTCATGCAACAGTGTGTGTGTATGTGTGCGTGCTGCGTGCAAGAGCAGACTGCAGTGATTTTACTAGACTGTGTTGTATGTATAGTAGACTAGTTTGTGGTGAGCTAACTTCCATTAGCCATGTACAGGGGAGACACACATCTAAGATATAGGGTAGCAGAGCTGTCACTCATCAGCTGTCACATCCCATAAGTTTCCCTTTAAAGAATTCCTCCCTATTACTCAGTCCATGGCACATCCTGCCATAGGACTACGCTAAGAAAAATCCAGCTTCACAAAACCTCTATTCTTATACCAGTAATGACCTGTCCGTTGTGTTGTGATCAGAAAGGAACCCATCTAGGAGGTTCACCGGTCCAGAGGTGTCCGGGACATTGAATAATTCTGGGCACCAGATTGCTAAAGAAAAGTTGTGCTGTCCTAAAACTAGGAGACTTGATGCCCTATAAAGAGGTGATGATGTGCAGATTAGCAATCTTATTATGTTCATGTGTTGAATATGTACTAGCCAACGTAATGTGGCCAGCTGTCTGCCTGTTTGTCCCTTTCTCCCCCACAGCTTGGACTTCTCTGTATTCATCAGGTGATGTCCGGGCTTTTGACATGTCTCGCACACTATTTAGCTGTCAGTTTTTTTCTTCATCATATATATGGTGCATACTGTGTGTACAGATTTGGATGCTAATTTTAATAACATTTTAGACGCGGTCACCTTTTCCCCTAGCCCATGAGTTGTCTGGGTTAACGTTGTACTCTACCAGGTTCTACAGCTTTATAGAAAATGGTCCAACAGAGAAATCCTTGCACCATAAAGCAGTCCAGAGGTTCCAGCAAAGATAAGTCATGGCACGGGGTGGGGATGTTGGCCGCACACAAGGGAAAGAACAGGCTTCTGGGAAGTGGGAATACAGTCTGCCATGAGCTGGGATTTCTCAAAGCCCTAGTGTATACCTAAGCACCATCATATACACAAATTCCCTATCCTGAGAACGCTCATTATTGCCCTTAACAAGGTAGCAATAATCAGTTCACCGAAATGACTTTTTCCAGGTAACGATTGTAAATAAACTTTAAGTACGTTACTGGAAGGAAGAAAATGGTCAATATCTATCCACTTGTTTAGTTAAGGTAAACAGAGATTGGACTGTTGATCGATCGTATTTGCACATAAATTCACATTTCATCCTCTGTACAGATCAGATAGGCGAGGTAGTCAAATCATGCAAATCCTTTTTAAAAGGAGTGATTGCTAGTCAAATCAGTCAGATGTAATGGGAGGCGATGACCAGTCTTGATAGGCTTGATGGAAAAAAGAGACAATGCATACTTAGCTGAGATCAACATTATTCGGCTAATTTAGGAATAGTGCTGTAAACCATAGCAACCTGTCAGCAATCACTCAGCATTATTACAGTAATGAAGGGTGAAAGCCGAATGGTTGACTGACTGCACTCTGCACATCATCGGTTATTCCATTGCTTTGTTAAAGCCTACCTATACACAAGGACAAATCTTCCTAGATTCCAGCTTACCAGTTCTTAAATCTGGTTGCTGCATTTTTCATTTTTCTTATCTCTTAATTTTTGCCTTTTGATCCTGCCGTTGCCAGGGCCGGACTTACCATTGGGCTTGACTGGGTAGAGGTAAGAAGTCCCCTTCACCCCCCGCTCAACAACTACGATCGGCGGTGCCCCCTCAACAACTTTGATCAAACGGCGACCCCCCCCTGCTCAACAACTCCGATCGGCGCCCCCCTCACCGCGCAACAACTTTGGTCAGCTCCAATCGGTGGCCCCCCCGCTCAACAAGGGGGCCCCCACCACCCTAAGTCCTGCCCTGGCCGTTGCTGTAGTTATGGAGGAGCTGTGTGGCCCATACACACCGTCAGACTTTCCGTTGGGAATTGTGTGATGACAGGATGTTGTCGGATAATCCGACCGTTTGTATGCTCCATTGGACAATTGTTGTCGGAATTTCTGGCAACAAATGTGGGATAACTCGCTTTCAATTTTTCCAACAACAAATATGTGGTGACGGATTATCCGATCGTTGTACAGAAGTCCGTCGGGGGAAAAATCCAAAGTACAAACGCGCATGCTCCGAATCAATGCTAACCATCAGACAAAATTAGCAGAAGTTGCCCAAAGGGTTAGCGCAAAAGGGCTGAAAAAACACATAGGCCCGGATTCACGAAGCACTTGCGCTGACGTATCTCGAGATACGCCGGTAAGTGCAAATATGCGCCGTCGTATCTGTGCGCCGTGCCCACAAAACTAAGATACGCATAAAAACAGGCTTCATTCCACCGACGTATCTTGCCGGCGTAGAGTGGGTGCATATTTACGCTGGACGCATGTGGCGCTCCCATTGATTTTCTATTCAAATATGCAAATGAGGGAGACACGCCGATTCACGATCGTACTTGTGCCTGACGCAGGCTACAACTGGTGCGCGTAAGTTGTACGTATGGCGTAAAGTTATGCCCCATAAAGGAGGTGTAACTCAGCAGCATCCATGCAAAGGGCCGCACCAGGGAACACAAGCCGGCGTATTTTACGTAGTTTACGCTGTATGTGAATAGGGCTGGGCGTAGGTTACGTTCACGCCTTAGGCAGTGATCCGGCGTATCTTATGCAGTTGTTCCGACGTGATTGTGAGCATGCGCACTGAGATGCGCCCACGGGACGGAGCATGCGCAGTTGGCGATACGTATCTGTTTGGAGCTCGGCCCATCATTTGCATGGGGTCACGCCTCATTAGAATGGCTCACACCCACCTCCACTTACGCCTGAGAAACCCAGCGCAGATTTTGGAGGAAGTGCTTTGTGAATTAAGTGCTTGCCTCTCTGCGCTGCGTCGGCGTAGCGTAAAGGAGATACGCTACGGCGGCATAAATATGCGCCAGTGTCTGTGAATCCGGGCCATAGTATGCAATACCATATAGTATGCTTTGGACAGGACTACAAACACATACCCCTCTCCTTCTCCCTACCATAAGAGGGTGGGAGGGTTCTTTTGGTCCTTATAGAGATAGATAGGAACAGTATAACTAATGGGAATGCAGAACAGGACGTTTTCTGGCAGGATCAACAGGTATTTTTGCATATATCACACTGATATAAGGGACCAAACAAGCTCATTGTTGGGGTGTACATACACTTAAAGTGATTGTAAACAATCGCCTTGTAAAACAAGCCCATTCAGTTTAAAATTGAAACAAAAGTCAAAGCATTTGTGTTAGAGCTATAAAAAAAGAAACCTTATAAATACCTTTTTCCTCTTTTGTAGAAGTGATCACATTCCCTATGTTCCCCCCTATTTCCAGCTGCATAAGAGCTGAGGGGAGGAGAACATTACACTGAGTTTCACAGTTAATAGCACTAGGACAAGATTGAAAACTGGAGGAGAGTGGGCTGATTTCCCAGCACAGCTGGAGAACTGACCACTTGTGCGCTCCTGCTTTGTGTGGTCAGTTTTTAATAGGAAAGCAGAGGGAATGATGGGATCACCAGAGATTTCACACAAAGGAAGCAATACAAAGAGAACAGGATACTTTCTCATACAAGTACATGGTACAGCAGCCACATCTCAGAAATAAGAAATGTTAGGGTAACAAACACTTTATGTAAATCCATATATGTTGCTGTGGATTGCACACCAGGGCCTTGCTTCATGTCATTTGACATATCACTGGGTTTTATGATAGGCTTTTTTAAGTAATAATAAAGGCTCCACTTTTTTCTCTCTGATAAAATAAGATGTTATATTTGCACTGTGCAACAATATTGCACAGATTGCCCACTTACCTCCTCCTCTGGGGTCCTTTGCTGGTGTTGTCCACTCCTTCTTGTTGCAGTTGCCCCCCATAGCGGGTCATGTGCTATGGGGGCACACATGCGGGTGTGCTCCAGAACCAGGCTGTGTGCGTTTATAGATACACACAGCCCAGCTCATCCATGCCCCCTCCCCCCGCTCCCTCCTCGCAGGAGATATACGGTATATAACTGACAGTAGCAGGAGCCTTTGGTTCTCATTGCTCTGTGTCTCCTGTAATACCAAGAAGAGAGAGCAGAGGTGCAGCAGCTGGGCACAGTGCTGGATTTAGAGACAAGATAAGTGTTTAGGGATGGGGGGAATTGCAAGCTTTTGAGTTTAGAACCACTTTTGATGCTAATGGAGTCCTAGCTGATTTTTTACAGTCAAACTTACAGACTAGGGGTCACAGCTACCTTATATTTGTTACATGTTCTCATTCACATAGCGTAACGTAAGAATATTTTTTTTTAAATCACAGCTAACCTTTTAGATATTTTCTTTGGGAAATTCCAGCACTGTAAAATCCTTCTAATTCTATCGGAATATGAGGGGCTAGACAGCTGTGTTTTTAACAATCAACCCTGTCTGTACTGAGCTGGCAAATGTCTTAATCAGTTGTAATCTAGATTTGAAACTCCTAATAAAGGGTTAAAGTAGAATTCCAGCCTTACACTATGCTCAAAAATGTCCCCCCCCATCCTGCCTACCTTGTGTAAATAAATGTGTATACCAGTGGTTCTAAACCTGGGGGTCGAATGATGATTTGCCAGGGGTCATCGAATCCTGGGCAGTTCCTGAAGCCCACACCACTCTCCCAGCCTTTTTGCGGCCGCCCAGCAGCCACCCATACAGCAACAAGAGAAAGAACAAGAAAGACGGCTAGAGATTTGGATGGGGAAAAAAACAATAAGTTAGGATAGAGAGAGATGAAACGCAAAGGAAGGAGAACAAAAGAGAAAAAGAGGGGTACATCCTAAAATTTACCCAATACTGTATGAGTGGAAGAGTCTCGGGGATTGCTAAATGTCCATAGGTTAGGGGCGCAAATTACTTGTCTTGCCTTGGTTGCCGACTACCCATGCTACGAAAATAATTTTTCTGTTGGGTGTCCTCACAACTTGGGAAATTTTATAAAGGGGTCACGGCACTTGAAAGGTTGAAAATCACATATACTGTTTATTAGTCTGATCCGATCTTGTCAAGTGATCCTGCAGCTCCCTTGTGTCAGTGAGTGGCAGCTACTAATACTGGAATTCTACTTCAACTCTTTAAACTCTGGGCTTTTTACATTGTATGTTTGAGAGAAGACTCAAGCCTCGTACACACGACTGGTTTTCCCGGCAGGAAAACTACCAGGAGAGCATTTGGCCGGGAATCCCGGCCGTGTGTATGCTCCCTAGCAGCAGTTTTCCCATCAGGAAAACAGCTGGGAATCCCGACGGGAAAATAGAGAACCTGGCTCTCTATTTTCTCGTCTGGATTCCCGGCAGAGAAAACCGGTTGTCTGTATGCTTACCTGTCCATGGTAAACCTGCGCATGCTCGATACGACTTTGACGCATGCGCGGTACCATACAGCGATAGTGTGGGGTGTAGCAAGATGGCGGTGACGTCATAGAATATGACGTCACCGCATTCTTGCCATTCAAAAAACAGCGGTTCTTTTGAATGGCCGTCTGTATGCACGGCTTGGCAAGCCAAGCTTGCCAGGAATCCCGTCAGGAAAATCGACAATTTTTTTCCTGACGGGATACTCGGCCGTGTGTACAGGGCTTCAGTGTGTCCTTTAGGCTACGTTCACTATTTCTGCATTCTATATGCGTTTCCACATGCACGTTTTTGATGCGTTCCGGTGCATTTTTATTACATTTCAGTGCATTTTTTTCACCCCTCATTCCTGCTGAGTTTCATACAGCAAATATGCAACATGTTATACTTTTGCTGGCTGCACTGGTGTGAACTAGGACCATTGGAATCCATGTTAAACACTGTCCATGCAGAATAAAAATGCACTGGACTGCATCTGGTGTGAACCAGCTCTTAGGACAGGCTCACTCTGACATTGTTCAGAAATCATTGAATCAGACATGAGGCCTTCTCCTGGGAAACGTATGCTGTGTGAATGAGAACACATAACACATATAGGCTTCATTTCCATGGACGTTTTTGGACGTTTTTACAGCCACTTTTCTGAGCATTTTTTGCAGCTTAAAAATGGCTCTCCATGTTAGTCTATGGCCTCATGCCCACCATGATGTTGTTGAGCTGTAGATGGCTGAGCCATTTTTAAGCTGCAAAAAAATCCCAGGACCAGTGCGTTCTGAAGCTCCAGCCTTAGAGCTGTAAAAACGCCAGACGTTAAACGCGCAAAAACGCTAAAAACCGCTGCGTTTTTGAGCTACAGCTCAAAAAAAAAAACATGGACAGGCGTTTTTAAGCTGTAAAAAAGGCTAAACAAAGTGGCTGTAAAATGTAAAAACGTCCATGGAAATGAAGCCATATAGTTGGGTTTTCTAAAATTTGACTGTGAAAAGGAATATTGAAAATACACTTTAAATAATATTCTTGTTCTGAAAAAAAAAAATATATATTCCTGAGACATTGCTTTCTTTTCAAGGTTCTGCTGGCGGTATTTAGGAGTTCAAGTACATAAACCCAATGCTTTGTTCTGCTTGCATTGATAGATAATGGCAGTCCAGGCAATGCTGGTAAAAGCATCCAGTTCCCTCAAGCCTACTAAAAAAAAAAAAAAAAAATGCCCAATCAATATATTTTCTCTCCTGGGTTGACATGCATCATTTGTGATATGGTGTGGTATTGATTTTATTCAAGATAAATGCAGGTTTCTGAAAGCAGAAATAAAGAAACATAAAGCTCAGAACATTTTTTTTATTAACATAACATATCTATTCTCCCTAAAATTCGAATACATCCTTATAATAAAGATAAGGCAGCGGCTGTGTGCAGTCTCTAGCTGCCCAAGGATTTTTTTTATTTTTTATATATACCTGCTCTTCCTGTACACACAGTGAGTAATACTGCACCTGCCCTGGAGTGATTCATTGACATGTTAGGGTGGCATGGGACAAATGCACAGGCAGTCCATTGAAAATTATAGAGCATTTTTGCACAGGTAAGGTAGTGAAAGGGCGGATGGCGTTATCGATAGACCACTTTAAGGAAGATCGATCATCAAGAAAGAAGCATCAGTGCATGGAGCCGTTTATTAACTAGGTAACCAAGGTGGTGATAATATGGCCATCTTCAATGATCATCTCCAGCTCCTAGACATGGAATGTTGTTGAGAACCATTGACTCTATGCAGCAAGTGTCAGAACTGATGATTTTCATCTGCTGTTTACAATGACACTATTGATTTTTGGAGAATTGATTTCTACATTGGTTAACCTTGCTATACACTGTGCCGTCCTGCCTCATATGAGTCAAGTTCCTTTATACTGTATATAAAACAGGATTTAACACAGATGGCATTATTTTTAAGTGTAGAAGACCAGAGCCAACCAGATGCCATCTTGATCTTGAGGTCTCTGTTGAATAAAGCTGCCAAATGTTTAGTTGTAGATTTCTCTGGGTGCGCTTAGTGATTCTAAACAATCACAGTGTGTTCTCCTGCTTAGTGTGGTCAGTTTCCAATAGGAAAGCAGAGGGACTGGAAGCAACACCAGGAATTTCACATAAAGGAAGAAATACACAGAGAACCTGATACTCGCTTCATGCAAGTGCATGGTACAGCAGGCACATATCAGGAATAGAGGTTGACCAAATTAGGCAGATATTTAACATGGCCGCGGCTCCAGAGCTAAGCCAAAGCCGCGGCCTTTCCTGATGCTGTGACTGCGGCGGCAATCCGCGGATTGTCGCCGCGGTCGCAGCATCAGGAAAGGCCGCGGCTTCGGCCTAGCTCCGGAGCCGCGGCCATCTTGGTACACCCAGCGCGGTGGCCCTCCTCTCTGTTTACACCCACAGAGGAGGAGTGGCCCGCGCTCGTGGGACGCACACCGCTCTCTGGTGTCTATGGGGGGGCACTATGGGGGGCAAGGGGGGGGTGTCTATACTGGAGGGAGAGGGGGTCTGTACTGAGGGGGATTTTTTTTTGCACCAGTGCCACTTGTTGTCCAGTGCCATCTGCCAGTACCACCATCCAGTGCCAATTAGTGCCACCTTCCATCCAGTGCCATCTGCCAATGCCACTTGCCAGTGCCAATACCAGTGCCACCATCCAGTGCCAATTAGTGCCACCTTCCATCCAGTGCCACCTGCCAATGCCATCCAGTGCCACCTGCCAGTGCTAACTATTGCCATCCAGTGCCAATTAGTGCCACCTGCCAGTCAGTGCCAACCAGTGCCACCTGCCAGTCAGTGCCAACCAGTGCCACCTGCCAGTGTGAATTAGTGCCACCTGCCAGTGCCAATAAGTGCCACCTGCCAATCCGTGCCATCTGCTAGTACCATCTTTCAGTGCCATCCAGTGCAACCTGCCAGTGCCAATAAGTGCCACCTGCCAATCAGTGCCTTCTGCTAGTGCCATCTTCCAGTGCCAATTAGTGCCATCCAGTGCCACGAGCCAGTGCCACCAAAAAAAATAAAAAAATCGGCCTAAAATATCGGATTTCTAAATATCGTTATCGGCCAGAGAAAAACCCATATCGGTCGACCTCTAATCCGGAATATGACCTGTTCTGTTTACATACTCTTTTTAAGTTAGACCCTTTAGCGTCAGTTTGAAGTGCTTTGCTGTATCTGTGTCGCTGGAAAGTCACCTTTCTTACATGGTCCAGAAAGCTTTCATGTTCTTTACCTTCCCCAGATTTGTATGTCGCACATTATGACAAGATCTGTAATAAGAGGGTCCTGTAGCAGCTGCAAGCAAGTTTGAGTAAGGATTTACTCAATGAGTAAGGATTTACTCAATGAGTAAGGATTTTTACCGATCAACCATATCATTTTGACCAACCACCATATCTTGTAGAGGCATGGATGGACTCCACTAGACCTTTGAAGGTATTCTGTGGTATCTGCTACCAAGCCGTCGGTAGCAGATCCTTTAGGTCCTGTAAGTTGCGAGGTGGAGCCTCCATGGATCTGACTGATTTTCCAGCACGTACCACAGATATTAGATTGGATTAGAATGTGTAGAATTTGGAGGCCAGGTCAACAGCTTTAACTTTTGTTGTGTTCCTAAACCCATTCTTGAAGTCATCAGACAAGGCCACATGGGTTAGCATCGGCACCCTGACCAGTCAGCAGCTATGCAGACCCATACTTCACAAGCCGCGATGCACTGTGTGTTCGGACACCTTTCTTTTGGAACCAGCATTAACTTTTTCAGCAATTTGGGCTACAGTAGCTCTTGTATTGGATCAGACTACACAGGCTTTAGTGAGCCTTGGACGCTCATGACACTGTCCTCAGTTCACCTGTTTTCCTGCTTTGGACCACTTTTGGTAGGTGCTGACCACTATAGACTGGGACCATCCCACAAGAGCTGCAATTTTGGAGATGCTCTGACCCAGACGTTAAGCCTTTACAATTTGGCCCTGGTCAAAGTTGGTCAAGGCCTTAAATTATAACTCGGGGCAAAACGTTTTTAGTTTTGGGTAGCATGGAGAGTGATTGGAACACTTGTCAGTTTTTATTGCTGTCCGTCCCCCATTTGGGAGATTTACCCTCTATGTTTGTCCTGTTTACCATTTTCGTTGAAAGTAAAAGAAAATCCAAAATTTTGGGCTGTCTCCTGAAAAGTAATAGTGGGGTCATCTTCCAATGCTCATTCTCATTTCCTGTTTAGCTATAGGACAAGAAGTGAAGGGAAATTCCTGCAATGGCACACAGATGGCAAATAAATCTGACAGTGGTTATAACCCTACCTTGCTCTAATCCGAAATAAAAATAAATAATGTTTTGCCTTTAGTTCTACTTTAAAGAGGACATGCAATGCCCCCTCTTACCTCCCTGTTTTAAGCAGACTTTAGATACTCACCCATCCACCGGATCCAGCGCTGTCCCGCTGACATCCTTCTGTCAGCAGACACTACTGGGTCCCATGCCACCATCTTAATTGTGACGTCATCAAGAGACCTGCCGGCTCCTCCGGTTTCGACTGACGGGGCCTTGCGATGACATACTTCTAGGCCTGCCCCCTCACCTACTTCTGAATGAATGACTTCTGAATGCAGATCTCAGGAGGCCTAGTGAGCACTGTGCATGTCATTCGTCTAGACCAGGCGGCCAGTTTACTGTCCTTCAAACTTTAGGGGGGGCGCACTGTGGGCAATGGGAGTAGAAAGATGCCTGGTGTCAGTGGGAGTAAACGATGCTCTAACTTTGGTATTAGGGGGAGGAATAGTGCCCCATCATTGGAAGGTATAGTGCGCTATCATTGGTGTCAGTGGGAGTAATGGAATGGTTTCCCATCATTGGTGTCAGTAGGAGAAATAATGCCCCATCATGGATATCAGTGAGAGGAATACAGTGGTAGAAACTATGACCCATTGTGGCTAACAGTTGGGGGGATAGTGCCCAAAGGGCCGGATAAAAGCAAAGGGCTAGTGCCCAAAGGGCCGGATAAAAGCAAGCAAAGGGCCACATCCGGCCCCTGGGCCTCGGTTTGAAGACCACTGATCTAGACGTACGACGTGCATTGAGGGAAGGGGCTGCGCTTTTTTTCTCTCAAAAAAGGCAAATGAGAATAAATAATAAAAAATGCCTGATTCGTGAAGAGTAGGAGTGGAGAGGGAGAAAGTTCATATAGAAGGGGAGGTTTCGCTTTGCGCTTGCCCATTTTTTCTGCTTTCAATACATCAACTCCAGGGACAACATGTTCACTTGCTGCCTAATATATCCCACCCACTTTTAGAGGTCATTGTAATGAGATAATTGATGCTATTCACTTAACCTGTTAGTGGTAATAATGTTGTGGCTGATCGGTGTATGTTGCCAGCATGAAAGTCTGCACCGTCAGGCATGTGATGATGGCATGCCCGACACAGACTTTCTGTATGGCCTGGAATCATTGTAAAGACTTCTGTTCTTTCTCATGTTTAGAAATGCCCTTGTTAAGTGTGCGATTTATATTAAAGTTAATCTCAGAGTTGTACAGCTATCTACATTTTTGAGCGATACACACTATATTGGCAAGGTGTTGCCCCTCAACATCTTCGTTCAGCAGGATCTAGAGATACATGAAATGGAAAATGTTAATGGTTTTCTATTTTCCCCTATAGCAGTTCCTTTAGGAGTGTTGTTGGCAGATAAAAAACATATTCCAACGTCATTGGAGATGGCAGTATTGGCTTCATGACGTGGCCCTGTTCTCTTCCTGCCAAACTATTCATACTTGTATGTTTGGCTGCTATTAAGCAAGTTGCAATAAATACACTCTAAATCATTCAGTGGGTTATTGTGCAGGTACATGGCAGAACAATGACAGGCCAGGAGCTTTGCCAAACAGCTACCGTCACCGAAGACTGATCGAGTAGTTCATTAGTGTATTCAGGGCTGAGAAGCACAGGAAATGAATCATAATTTTGATGCGTTTAAAAAAAGAAATGTCCTGTAATAACTAGGCATACGGAGAGACAACATAGATTGTGTGCCCTTCCAGATATAGATTCTAGAAAAGTCAATGCCAATGAATTACTTGCAGTCATTCCAAATTTATAAGTGTTTGTGGTTTATAACATCAGAAACCATCCAAATCAATTCCTGGCCCTTTTTGTATTACTAATTGGTATTAAATGGCTGATGGAGCTTGTACACTAGTAACACATGACGGAAAGGACCACCTCATAGACATCTGAGTGAAAACGCATTGGAAGTGATTGTCTTGTAGGTGTGATTTGCTGTGTGTGTGTGCGTGCGTGTGTTGTGTGATGGTCTTAGGCAATAGCTGCCCCCTTTTTTTATTCTAAGCAGCCTTCAGATTGACAGTCCGCTCGAGCCATGAAGGAAGAGGGCCTCCTGAGGCGCAGGTCATGTGCCGGGGTATCACCTGGCACCTTCCTCCCAAGGCCTGAAGGACGAAAGCTTGTCAGAAACGCATCATTTGGAGGATACCACGAGCTGTCTCCTGCTGTGCCAGGTTGGTATGCTTTCCATCTACACCACTGTACTTTTGGTAGTTTTAAATTGTGAAACACAATTTACGCTTCAAGCTTTTCCCTTGCTGCAATTCCTACAAATCCCTTGAGGTATACTTCACAAAATTGTTCTCGCTTATGATATGTACCAGATACATTTGTGTTTACGTTTGTACAGCAGCTACCCACCTTCCCTCTTCATCTTATATAAAATAATAATTTGGAACTGATTAAAAGTAATCTGGCATCGATGATCAAATACAATCTTGTAAGAAAAACGAAATAAAAAATGTACAATATGCAGTAATTCTCTGTATTGAAAAAATATGTAGAAGGAGAAACTGGTGTTTGTGTCCAAATATAGATTTTTTTTTCCGACATGTTTGTCATGCCTGTTCATCAGCATTCAGGTTACTGAGGTTGAATTTAACCACTTCAGCCCCGGACTATTTCGCTGGTCAAAGACCAGGCCACTTTTTGCGATTCGGCATAGCGTCGCTTTAACTGACAATTTTGTGGTTGTGCAACGTGGCTCCCAAACAAAATTGACGTCCTTTTTGTCCCACAAATAGAGCTTTCTTTTGGTGGTATTTGATCACCTCGGCAGTTTTTATTTTTTGCGCTATGAACAAAAATAGAGCGACAATTTTGAAAAAATCAATACTTTTTACTTTTTGCTATAAATATGAATATCCCCCAAAATATATATAAAAAAATGTTTTAAAGTATATAATAAACACAGGAAGAAAGAGGAGCAATGTTGTCAGCTTAGATCACAAAGTGTGTTAGGACTAATAAAAAAAACTCCCCATCCTCATTGCCATAACATACAAGGGTTGTGTTCTGTAGTCCAAATAGAGAACTGTTAACAGTACTAACTAATAGTCAGGGGAGGCAGAGAATAAGACATTATTATCTCAAAAGATTTCTGGCAGGATCAACGGGTGTGTGCGCGCGCATTCCTTCTTTATAGTCCCTTGCATAGACGAAACACGCAGGGAGAGGCTAGCGGCCTATGACGTCATCACACTCGCTGGTATAACTGTGGAATGGTGTTTTTGAACTTTTGTTATTCAGAGATGCTTGTTGGTACATTTGTTTGAAATAAATGTATGTTTTTAGCAATATTACGCTCTGGTCCTTTGTATTTTCCTCTGAATCTTACTGGGAGAATTGCACTTTCCAGCCAGCCAGTGGAGCACCTGGTGGGTGTGGAGGTTGTTGCCATACCCTAGTGTGATTTGCATTCGTGATCTCTTATAATCTGGAGATCCTGGTTAATCCAGTAAGGGAATTCATATATCTGTCTGAGATGGTTCGGGACTAAAACAGGTGAAACTGTGGCAAAGCCTTTTCACACAAGATTCTACACCGGCCCCTTAGTAAAGCCCTGACTATTCATTTGGGAGTGGACTTTCATTTCCAGTAAATCATTTATTGATTTATACTGAATATGGTTCTATTTTTCCACAATATTGGTGGTTTTATTTATTGATGTTGATATTATTTGCCTCACTTTACTGTTTGTTTTTATTGCGGTTTTAAGGTTTGAGGTTTTGCACACTCTTTTTGTCTATTTTGTTTTTTCCTGTATCTGAGCATAGAGTGCAGTCTTACCATCTAGCACTGCGTGCATTATTATTTGGTGGTTTATATCTAAGACTTGGTAAGCTGCAATATAAATATATTTGCTTTTGGATTTAAAACCACTTTTAACCATTACAGAAACAATGGTGCAAATGCATAAATAGTCACAGATATAAAAAATAACATATGACATCCGCAACAGAAAACGGTTGAACTGACCGACATTTCCACTTACACTGTGTTTGTATTTATTATTCACTATTATGAATATTGACCTATTTTGGAGTGTTAATGAATGCTAGTTTGTTTCAGTATTTGTGTTGTAGATCGCATGTCTCCAGTGAGAGAAACACTTAGGAGTGCTATGCAGCTGTCTCTGGTTTTTTTATGTTCCTAAATAATAGTTGCTATCAGAGGACAGTGCTTGCCTGTTTATTTCAATAAATGACCGATTTATGGCACTTGTGCCAGCAAAATACACGCAGTTGGGGAACATGACATGTTTGTGACATATCGATGACAGCAGTCCTTTGATAAAGTAAGCAACATGACACTTGGGGTAAAGAGAGCAGATTACATTTTATGACAGTGTTTACATTCTTACATCTGCATATAGTTTTTGTCATATGGAATTGTTTATGATCATCTGTTTTACATATTCAAAGTCTGTAGGAATGGTTTGAACATCCGGTATTTTACTGTGCTATGTGCTGTATTGGTTTCTCATTAAGTGTACTAATGAAAGATTAAATATTTAAAGGAGAACTCTTATTTGGAAAAAAAAATTAAATACAGGTCCATATATTTATGTCTAAATACCTGTGCTTGCTTCTCCACTAAAACCGTATGGAAATGTGAAGAAGCACCCTCCTTTATTCCAGCTTCTCTGCTCCTCCCCTGTTGGAAGCCCTATTTGTGGTTGTTACAAATGATAAGCCCAGGCAGAGCTCTTTTGCCACCACCCCCTGTACAGTGGATCCATCTGAGGAGAGGGAGTGTGTTGTCTTTCAGGCTTCTACCCAGTTCCTCTTTTTTTATTTTTTGAGATACAGGCTGCCCCTGTTGTTCATATTCCTTGGCTGCTAGGATGCAGGTGGTGGGGCTGGTATGGTGCAGGTAGCCACCTGCTTCTTGGCAATTAAGGATGATGTGTGACAGGGGCTGTCTGTATCCTAGCAGCCAATAAAAAGACAGAAGTGGTGTTACTGGCAAACTGACATGCCCTTTTTTCCTGCATATCTAATAACTGCACTTGTTTCAGGGAATGACCTTCAACCCCTGTCTCTTTGCTAGACACGTAATTGGAAAGCTGTGAGACTGGCAAAGGAGGTGTGGGGGTTCGACCACCTTCGTATCAACAATGAGACAAGCCAGAAAGATGGGACAAAGTGCTACATGCACATTGTCACCTGGAGTACAGGACAAAAAACTCTAGTGAGCTTCTTTTATGTGATGGTACTTTTTTCACATTTATTTGTATATGGATTTAGAGACAGAAGATGAACAAAAATCTCATTACATAAAGTTAAATTATCCAGTGGTGAACTAAACAGAGCGATACATTAAAATCGTTCAACAAAACTGCATAATGATATGTAACTTTTTTCCTCTGCTGCCCTATAGTATTTCCTGGGGTGATTTTAGCACCGCCATGCACTAATCCTTTATGTAAAGAAGGCATGCCAACCTGATCAGATAAATGGACTGTAGAAAATAATTTACAACTGATATATTTCAGTTTTTGGTTCAAGCCACCTGATAATTTCATCCACCTCTTAGTTGTCTGGGCCAGGAAAACTGTTATCTATTCTCCTGGAATATTTATATATTTTACAATAAGGGAAATGAAAAATGAGTAACATGCAGAGGTGGATGAAAGAGCCAAGATTTTCAGAGGGATAGGAACAAAGTTGGAAATTATGGCAGGGAAGCATTGTGGTTGGAGCATCCAAGAGACGCCCTACCTATAACTTAAATCATTTGGGTGCACAGACCCTTGAGGCATGATTGACCTTTAAGTTATAGTAGGGAGATCACCTCTCGGACACTGTATAGTCATTGTACATGCATCCTTCATGTACAGCCAACTGCGCAGTCCCAAGTACAGGCAGTCCCCAAGATTCATACTTGGGAATGGAGATAACGTGACGTCAAACTGCCGGGGGGCCATCTTGCTACTCACCGCATGCTATCCAGCAGGCCTATTAGCAATCCCATATCACTGTATGACCCAGTTAACCCTTCCCTATGCTATCCAAAATGTAATAATAATTTTTTGTCTGGAGTTGCACTTAAAAAAATGTACCTTTTCCTACTTGCATACAAATTCAACTTAAAGTGGAACTATAGGCAAAACTTTTTTTTTTTCTATTTTGGATACAGCAAGGGGGGTTATAACCACTATTCGATTTTTTTGCCATCTCTGTCCCATTGTAAAGATACCCCCCCCCCCCCCTTCCTGTCCTATAGCTAAACAAGAAGTGAGCAGAAATCCCTGAACATTTTGAGAATTCATTGGAGACCCCCAGATCACCTGAACTAGTGTCCCCATTGGAAGATTTACCCCATTTTACTTTACTGGGGACAACCCAAAATTTGAGATTTTTTTTTCTGTTTGTTTCGCTTTCGATGATAATGGTAAACCGGACAAATGGAGAGGGAGGATCTACCCAACTGAGCACGGGCAATAAATATGGACAGGTGTTCTTATCCCTCTCCACTGTATCCAAAACTAAAAAAAAATGTTTTCCCTTTAGTTATACGTTAAGAACAAACTTGGAGAAACTATCTTATTCATAACACAGGGACTGCCTTTACAATAAAAATATAACACACTATTTGTACTGTCCTCTTTCTGGAAATGCAAATTTCGAGCTGGTTTCCTAATCCTGTAAAAAAAAAAAAAAAGTGCTTTGAATCATGCAGTTTACACTTCACTAGCTGCAAGTCTATTCTGGGCTACGGTCTTCACTGGCTGCATGCCTATTCTAGGCCACTAACTTTATTGGCTGCATGGTTTTTCCATGCCACTGCATGCATATTTCAGACCACTGATTTTACGGACTGAAATCTTATTCCAGACCACTGACTTCAGTGGTTGCATGCTAATTCTGGACCACTGACTTCATGCTTCTTTCACGCCACTCATTTTATTGGCTGCATGGCATTTCAGGCCTCCATCTTAGAATGCACTTAAGCTTGAGACAGGCAGCTAGCATTACAGCATCTTCAGTATCTGTTTGTTAAAAGCATTTTTTATTTTTTGTACCGAGCACAGTTTGACTTTTTATATCTATATGAAACCTTTGTGATTTTCTCAGCATCTAATGGGATCCTTTTTTTTTTTCTGGATCCTCATTAGCCTGTCAATGAAGGTGGAAGCTTTGTAACGTTCAGCTCATGGAGAAGCTGGCAGCAGAGTTGTGTGGGATGATATTCATATATTAATACCTGCTCATCGGTACATTCTGTCCATTCTGTAAACATTTGAAGGCATGGAATGCAGGCTTTCTTTCTGTCTGCCATAATTCTATATTGTCACCTTTGTCATTCTCAACATCTTCCTTCTCTATATGTGTTTCATTTCAAAGAATTCAAATACAAAAATATGTGAAACTATAATAACAGAACCTTTTTAATATAGTGTATATATATTGTCCAGCAAAGAAGGCCGATAAAAGATGTTATGTTGCAATCAGTAGCCTATAAATAAAATAAAGGTCACTCTGCATGCTTGACTTTCCGCTGACTTGATCATTACCATGTTTCTGTTACTAAACCTTCCTTTAAATTACATGTAAACCCTATCTGACTAATGTTCAGTTTAAGATGCCATGTATCATAAAAAATGTTTTATTTTTTATGCACAATACATTTTTTAAAACCTACATGAGATTCTGTATTTCATATACAATCGCAAATGTTTTACAACATGTATATGTCGGATTGGAGAGAAACGACATTGTTATATTTAAAGCGGGGGTTCACCCTATTAATAATTTTTTTTTTTTTTTCTTCTAGCATAACATGAGGCATAGTAGCGCGAGCTACAGTATGCCTGTCTTTATTTTTTTAGTCCGGTGCTCACTGTGTAATCGTAGAGACAAGATTCCGACCCCCCTCGGGGAATGGGCGTTCCTATGGAGAGGCAGCATGATTGACGGCCGGCTCTGGCACATCACGCTTCTCCGGAAATACCCGGAATAGGACTTGGCGCTTCACGGCGCCTGCGCATAGTCTGTGCGCAGGCGCCGTGAAGAGCCGAGACCTGTTCCGGCTGTCTTCGGGGAGCGTGACGTGCCAGAGTCGGCCGTCAATCACCTTCCCTCTCCATAGGAACGCCCATTCCCCGCGGGGAGTCGGAATCTTGTGTCTACGATTACACTGTGAGTACGGGGATAAAAAAATAAAGACAGGCATACTGTAGCTCGCGCTACTATGCCTCATTTTATGCTAAAAACATGTTAATAAGGGTGAACCACCGCTTTAATGCCAAACTAACATTTAGTAATCAAAGTATATTAATATGAATACGTAACCAATTCTAATCATAAAATATAACCATTTAAGATATAGAAGTAAAAAAAAAAAGAGAGAAAAATAGAAAGATCTGAGTTAAAATAATAAAATAAAGATAACATTAAGCGATTTTAGTGTAAGCTCATAAATGAAGATTTAACTAAGGGTTCAGACATATCCAATTGTAATATCCCTAAATTGTAACCTGAGCGAAGTCTAGTGAATTTTAGAAAATTACCCATGGTGGCCATATCTTATTAAAAAGGGAAGTAAAGGTTTTTTGTGTTTTTTTTTTTATCATATTTGCCTCGGTGGATACAGCATCGGTCAAATGCTACATCTGTCCCCTGCTGCCGATCGCTTGGATTTCAGAGCTCTCCCGAGCAGAGAGCTGCTGACTGTCGGTTACAGCTCTTTGCTCTTTTCCCTCCTTGTTTACTGAAGCGCTGGGCTGTGGAGGGGCGCGGGCAGCTGGCTCATTCTAAGTCCAGACACCTGTCGCAATGATGCGGTGCCTAGACTGACATCGGTGAGGTCAGCAGAGAGCAGACTTTAGCAAAAGTAATTGGCTGGGCTTCTCCTATGGATCACAGGTGTGCAAACGAGCTTTGGCTCGATTTCACCTTTAAATTTGTCTTTTGATTTGTTGGCTACTAATTTCTCCATGTTGTAAAGCTCCTCAATTTTTTTTTTTTAAAACTGTTTCCACTGGCCATATGCATGTTTGTGGCTGCTGGGCAGGTCCAATTTAACACAGAATGGCCACATATGTCTGTTCATTGGGAACGGCTTTTCTTTGCTTAGCGTGCACTCACTGCACGTTCCCAGCACAGGAGCTAAGATGTCAAGTGCAGCTCCTGATGCATACTTGCAATCGGGGGCTTCCAATCATATGATTGTTGTAACAACCAATCACAGCAGTCACAAGATCTGAAAGCCCACCTCAGCCTCTTGGCAGTAGGATCCACTGAAAGGGCTGGGGAGTGGCAGCAGCAACAAGGGGTTAAATACAATTCTTGTTTTCAATGTTTAGTCATCCTTTTTTGCATCTCAGTGCTGTTAATCTTATACATCCTCGTTACAGCCACATTTGTTCCACTAGCATTCGCTTCAGTGATGGCTGCATGCCATTTACCAGGGCGGGTTTCCTGGTGGTGATAAGACTTCACTATGTCTACATAATGTTTTGTGAAACAGTCTCTTCTAAGTTTCTATCAGAAAGGCTGTGTGACCATGTAACAAGGCAAGATGACAGGGGACAGGGACAATGTGTTGTCACCCTATAACATACAAGGACTGCACAAGGACCTTCATGGCAGGAACACCTTTTTTTTATTTAATTTTTTTATGAAAGCCATCAATTTTAAAATAATAAAATTGACTTTTGAAATGAAAAATAACGTGGAAGTCCATGCAAAAACTAAAATCCCTGCATTTATAGACACCACCAATCTAACACTAACCTCTCTAGCTCTGCAAATTACACAGCCGACAACAGCTGTGAAATGAATGGGAAGTGACATCACCCATAGACTTACTATGGGGCTTTCGTTGTCGTCTGTGTCCTCTGCACCCACGCCGCCACATCGAAGCCACGACTGACAGTTCAGTGTGGTTCAGGTCAGAGCAGCTTCAAAAAAGGTATGTATACTCTTTTTTTTTTTTCTTTACAGGGCTAGATAGGTTCGTGTTAGAATGCTGGTGGCTATAGACACAGGGATTTTAGTTTTTGCATGGACTTCCACTTTAACTTTTGAAATATGAAAGCCTAGTATTTTGAGCTTTGCCCTCCTGCCCACTAAGGCTGGATTCACACGTATGCAGTTTTAGTGCTTTTTGCAGATTTGCACTACAGTCCATTTTACATGATTTCCTATGGAACACGTTCTGTAGTGCAAATCAGCAAAAAGCACTAAAAATGCATAGGTGCGAATCCAGCCCAACTTACAGGAAAATTGCAGACACTAGAGAAGGACTTGGTTACAGGGCTTTTTTTAATGTGGTTCCTTCACCTTTTAATTACAAAGAGATTTGTGAAAGTGAACCTTTCTGTTTTATAACATTCATTTAGTGGTTGGTACTATATCAGTCTGTTTTTCATTGGCATTTCTGTTTAATATTGTTATATTTTTTAACAATGTTAAATACTGAGGATCTAGAGAATAGCCCATTGTAAAATGTTACATTGACACGGTTACAGTTCAATACACAAGGCACAGTGCGTTCTGTTGTAACAAAGACTTTCAATGAGCCGTCAGGCTACGGAGAGAGGCAGGGCACCTATGTATCAGCGGGCAAAAGAAGAGTACAGTATTAAGAAAATATGGGGTAGTGAGGGGAGGTTAGGGGTTTAAGGGGGGGAGGGCCTTTGGCCGTGGGGCCCTTCCTAATCCTGTGTGTTGGCTTGGAAGATTATTATTAGGGTTTAAAGCTTCAAGAGACTGGCTGAAATTTTCCTTGGTGTTTCACAACATTGGTTTTTAATCAAAACCATTTGTGTTTACAGGTATAACAAGGACATGCTCAAGTGTTGGCTCTGTGGTAGGAACACACTGTACAACAGTCTCTTTGAGGGATTACTGGCCCCACATTTATTTTCATTTGTGGTATTACCTGAAAAGCAATTCACTTCAACAGTAAAAACAAGGAAACAAAGGCCTACTTCAGCAAATACATCAGTCCATATAGTAGGCTTTTGGTCAGCCTGAACAAACTCCATTTGGTAGGTGAAAGCTCCACGTGCTCTTGGACAGAAAAAAAAAACATTCTGTTCACCCCCCAGGCTCGGTTCACACTGATGCGAGTTCATTACGAATGTGATGCGTCAAAAACCTTCTAAATTCACCTGTCTTTCCTTGACCACTTAAGGACCCCTTCATGCCGATATACGTCGGCAGAATGGCACGGCTGGGCACAATCACGTACCTGTACGCATCTCTTTAAGCCGAGCCGTGGGGTCGCGAGCACGCCGCGGTCCAAAGCTCCGTGACCGTGCCGCCGGTGTCCCGCGAACGGTCACCGGAGCTGAAGAACGGGGAGAGGTGTGTGTAAACACACCTTCCCTGTTCTTCGTTGTGGCAGTGTCATTGATCGTCTGTTCCCTGATATAGGGAAAGAAGATCAATGACGTCATATAGCAAAAAGTTAAAAATATTGCGTTTTTCAAAATTGTCGCTCTATTTTTGTTTATAGCGCAAAAATTATAACCGCAGAGGTGGTCAAATACCACCAAAAGAAAGCTCTATTTGTGGGGGAAAACGGACGCCCATTTTGTTTGGGAGCCAAGTCGCACGACTGTGCATTTGTCAGTTAAAGCGACGCAGTGCCGAATCGCAAAAAGGGGCAAAGTCCTTAACCTGCATAATGGTCCAGGTCTTAAGTGGTTAAAGTCATTGTTTTCAATTACTGTCGTTCACATACATGTGGTGCAATTCCTCTACGAATGCGATGCGATCAAAAAAAGGGTCATGTGCGAGTTTACAGCATTGTGTTGCGAATTTACATCATCGGAAATCGTTCTGGAATCGCATTGACGGTTCACATATATGGCTGCAGATGGGCCGTAAATCAGGCTGCAGATGGGACGTAAATCAGGCTGCAGATGGGACGTAAATCAGGCTGCAGATGGGCACTGAATTTTAATTTGCTTGTTTATTTTAAAAAATAAAACTTTTTTTCCTGAAACTTCCCTCTTAAAATTAGGGTGCGTGTATATATGCCTGTGCATGTTATACACGGATAAATACAGTAATTACTAATGCTAGCAGCATAAGGATTAAAAATAGTATTGATTGAGAGAGTAAAGTTCCACTTTAAGGTTTGCTTCATGGGGTGATTGCATATATTTTATACAGAAGGCAAAGTAGAAAACCCCTTTAATACTTCACACTGATATTACGAGTAATAATAAAGACTGTAACAAGTATACATATGAATTTCATGCGGCTATATGTTTAAGATTCTATGTGGGCTTTGTAGGATAAGGCACGTGTGTTTTGTTTCCTCCTTCTAATAAAGAAATCTTATAAAAACCTCCTGTCAGCACATTGCTGCTTATTCCTCCAGCTAAGTACTTATCATAATCAGGATCAAGGCTATCTCCATACCTATCCTGAAATACGGCATCACCCTGAGACCTTAAACATCTCCTTCCTCTGCTGCTTGTAGTGTTGTCGTATTTGCGTAAAGTCAAAGCCGGATCTTATTTCTTAATTCATCTTTCATTTGTCACATGATTTTGCCACATGAGATTTTGACATAAAGTGTGAATGTTAATGAACTCTCATTTCTTGGAAATTACATAGGGGATTAGGCATGCCTTTGTACATTTAATATACTGAACTAGTTTTATGACTTTATATTATCCACATGACATATGCTTGCAGTAGGTCCTATATACTTTATGCATTTGAGGCAAATATGTAAAGTTGGGTCTGCTTTTTTTCTTTTTGCTAAAAAAAAGTTTATGATGGTGATTTTTTTTAATTTTATTTTTAAAGTGTATTTTGTGCGTGTACTCGAGAGAGGAGCCGGACTGCAGGAGTTGGGAGTAGGCAGGCCTCCCCCAGAGGCAATCTGCCACCTTTGTTTATAGCGCAAAAATTATAGCCCCGGGTGGCAATGGTGGGTGTGTGAGGGGGTCCTCCCACATAGCCCACCCTACCTGCTCCGCTTTGAAGCCCAACAGGGCAGAGGGACTCCCTATAAGGGAGTGAGAGGATCTAGCCCGCTCAACCAGCCCCATTAGTCTTTCGCCTCTCTTTTTTTAGAGACCGCGTGGTCAAAGTGCGTGCATGTTAACCCAATTTCGAGTGCGTGTAAGTGTGGTGGTTTTTGTGGGAAGGGGGTGGACGTACTAAGCGCAGGCTTACCTTGCATAGCACACCCACCAGGAGCCGGGCTGAGACCACCAAACTCAATTCACATGTAGCCGAAACCAGGATAAGGAAAAGTAAAAATAAAAATAAGGAAGTATACATAGATAATAAAATGTAAAGTTGTATTACATAAAACATCAACATAGAGAAAGGGTTTAATAAAATGATTGACCGAGCATATTGGCAAATATTTGTTTTCTGGTCGCTGATATCCATATAACAGAGGTGATCAACAGTAGGCGCCATATCCCAACATGTTTCGCCAACATTGGCTTCTTCACGGGATTATTTATAGACCACCAATATCCATACAGCTCTAGTAACAAAGAAGATAATAATCATAAAAGGTTTCTCATCATGTATTGATATAAAATAGCAATATCAAGTACAATAAGGAACTGATATATATATATATATATATATATATATATATATATATATTATATACACACACAGTAGATGAGTGGTGAACAAAATAAAGGGGGCTTAATCAACGTCCCATTAAATATAAGAAAGACCGCCAAGGTGGTCAATTAGGAGTCCATTGTTGTAGTGTAGAACAGGCCATATTCTAAGGTGAGGTCAATCAACAAATAGCCTACGCCCTACGGGACAGACCAACACTGTAGACTTGGCAGAGGGGTCGAGCAGGACTACACCCAACCACCTGGGCAGGTGATGATGATTAAAAAAAAAACTATAACATATATAGAAACCACAGGGGTTCTAACCAATAGACACGCACATCCACCATAAGATCATCAGATAATATATTGGAATCTGTATAATTTTCTTTAAGATATAATGCACTTTTTTTACGTTTGAGCAAATTATTGTGCTAGAGCAGAACACACATTTGTCAAGCATTTTTCATGCGCTTCTAGTAAAGACTGGGCAATGTGCGGTTCTGTCCAAACGAAGCTCGTATACTTTTTCTAGTTTTGACATGACAAGCAACGCAACACTCAGAATACATTAAGAGTAATGGGGTTATTAATCTTGAGCGTTAAAGAATTGCATGATAAAAAAACTCACATGTGAATGGGGACTTGGAGTCGTTTCACTCTAGTCTGTATATTAGGACTTATTTATCAAAATGCTTTTTTGTCAGTTGCAGTCAGTCAAATCCTCTTTCATTTGCCTCCAAGAAAAAAGAGAAAGCCACCGCCCAGAAAAGGGAACGGCAGAATATGTATGCTGTGAGCAGATACCTTTCACAAATACAGGTCTCTAGAGCAGGAGCCCCAATGTAATCTGACCACACGTAGTACATTATACTAATAATAATAATAATTATAATAATAATAATAATGCTTGTACATTATACTAATGACCATAGAGTGCAAAGATCTGCCTGAGTGGACAAAAATTGCATAGTTTTTGTAAATCTAAAATTTAAAATACCCAGTACATTCACCTTTAGAATTACCAAAACAATTGTATGTGAGAACCCAACTAAACTATGTCGTCAATTTGTATCCAGTCTGACAGGTTGCACTACATAGTTGTAGTCAAATTGTAACATTATTATTGAGCTTTTAGGATATCCTACAAACAGATTTGTAATGTGTATGGTCAGCTGAAGCATTCAATTTCTCTTGGAATGTAAAGTGAAACCACACTTTTGTTCAAAAAATTTAATAAACCTCTCCTGTACAATTCTGTACATTGCAAGGAGTTTAGCTGAATTCATTACCTATTCCTACCTGCTTCTGTTCTCTAGACCAGTGTTTGTCCACTACAGTCCTCAAGGAGCCCCAACAGGTCATGTTTTCAGGATTTCTAAATGGTAGTGAGACTGATCAAATCACCTGTGTAAAAATAATAGAAAGCCTGAAAACATGACCTGTTGTTGCAACTTGAGGACTGGAGTTAAGAAACACTGATCTAGACACATGGCAGATCATTGCACTTAATTCTTCAAGCAACCACAAACATTTCTAAATGGGTCTAACATGCTATGTTCACATGATCAGTGTTATAAAACTATGTAGAATGGTATTGTACTTTACCAGTAGATTTTTTTCAAGCATTTACCATACAGTATTAAAGTGTAGTAAATTGACACGTTTTGGAATAATCAGTTAAAGTGGAGGTTCACCCAAAAAGTTAATTTTTAACATTAGATTGAGGCTCGTTTTGTCAAGGGGAATCAGGTGGGGTTTTTTTAAATCGAAGCAGTACTTACCGTTTTAGAGAGTGATCTTCTCCGCCTCTTCCGGGTATGGGCTGCGGGACTGGGCGTTCCTATTTGATTGACAGGCTTCCGACGGTCGCATACATCGCGTTACGATTTTCCGAAAGTAGCCGAACGTCGGTGCGCAGGCGCCTTATAGAGCTGCACCGACGTTCGGCTTCTTTCGGCTACTCGTGACGCGATGTATGCGACCGTCGGAAGCCTGTCGCAAGCCTGTCAATCAAATAGGAACGCCCAGTCCCGAAGACCATACCCGGAAGCGGCGGAGAAGATCTGTCTCTAAAACGGTAAGTACTGCTTCGATTTTTAAAAAAACACCCGATTCCCCTTGACAAAATGAGCATCAATCTAATGTTAAAAAAAAAAAAAATTCGGGTGAACTCCCGCTTTAAGTGCCTAATCTATGAATAAAATGTGTCAATGCTGCTTATAACACATGTCCGTTAATGTTGCATATATCCTGATCTAACAGATTATATTTTTGAATGCAATATTTAAAAATTTCCCATGGTTGCCCAAATAGAAGACAATAGTGTGTACAAATTAACTGTAGCAATGTCAGCGCCCTCTGAACTATTTTGTTTTTCTAGTTATAAGTAGAACACAAAAATAAGCATTTGTGTGGCATAAGATAGCAAGTCCAACAAAGTTTTTAATTCTTTACGATATAGCATTGGGATAGTATTAAACACACCTTTAAAAAACGTATGTTTCAAAAGGGGGAAGAATTGGGTGGGAATTATCACGGCGCTTGCAAGTAATAATGGAGACCATATATATAAAATATTTTGTATAGTTTAATATGGACAAGATTAAAAACCAAACAAGACAATTTGTTGGATTATATTTAACATCTCTATTGTGGTGATCACGTGACGAGGATTCTGGTTGAACAAGGATCTGATATTCGTATACTATCCCAACATGTTTCGACTTATGGCTTCATCAGGGGATATATGAATCGACCAATGAAAAATACAGACAGATATTACATAAGAGAGTTATATATTACATAAGAGCGTGAAATAACATATTACTCTATATAAATGCAATTATTATTTTTTTTTTTTTCAAGTTACCTTTATACATTTTGTTTACCCCTATTTATATTAATAGCATTCCATCTTCCAGGTGCACTACTTGAGAAAATGTGTACAATTTGTTTCTTGTTTCAAATCTTTATGTAAAACAGGCCACTGGCCATGTTTGAAAGATATTCAAAGAATTCTGTCTATCTGGGCTGGGGCAGGGCTGCTCATGGTGTGCAGATCTCATGAAGGGGATGTGACCTTTAACAAGTTTGTGACAATTCCACAAAAATAATAAGGGTCCTGGTGGTTTTGGAAAAAGCAATTTATTATATTTATTCTATCTATATATTTATTTCACCACATCCCTACTGGCTGTTATTAAAAATCAGCTGATTGAGAGAGCGGTTATTCTCAGTAGACAGTTACAGTAAAAACATCCTAGTGTTGATCACAGGCCAAAGACACAGAGTTAACAGTGGCTGTGTCTCTAGTGGTTTCTGTGATGGCCGTAGACAAGTATCACAAAAAGTAACAGTATTTTTGTTTACATTGGAGATCCCCCCCCTCCCCCTTTTGTCTTACAAAGGCGAAACGGGATGGGGGAGGATTGCAGCCCAATCCACCAATGTTGCGGAATTTTTTAAAAATGGGGGTTGAAGCGTCTGTGAGCACCAATCAAAAGGGATTGTTTTGTGAAGGGGTGAGGGGTTAAAATGCCAGTGATCACCAATGATTGTGGGAGGTATGAACTCTCTCCATTGCAATGTCCTTTCTCTAATAATTAAAGGGGTTGTTAACCCTCGTGTTTTTTCACCTTAATGCATCCTAATGCAACCCAGAGTGGGTTATCTATTGCGGGGAGGAGCCGCGAGATCTGCGGAGGGACCCCAGAAGAGGACGATCGTGGCCACTCTGTGCAAAACGAACTGCACAGTGGAGGCAAGTATGACATGTTTGTTATTTTTTTTAAATACCTAAACCTTTAGTATCACTTTTAAACAATTGGACTTGACTTTAGAGGGCACCTTTGAAAGACTCAGCTTGTGATGACCACCACAATACCAGCATGCTTCTTCGTATCCAAAACCACTTTGGGGGAAAAAAAACCACTTTGGGGGGAAAAAAACACTTTGGGGTGTCCACGTTTGAAAAAGGTGTCACTTTGGAAGTGTTCATACTGGCCTTAGCATTTTATTCGATACGTTTTTAACCGTAAGGGATTTTTTTTTTCAAAACTGTTTAGAGCCCTTTCACGCTAAACCGCAGCCGCATAAGCGCTAAAGGGCCGTTTGCTTTAGCGCTAATTAAGTGGCACTTTTCGGCCACTAGCGTGTTGCGACACTTTGGATTCATTCCAATGGGCAGGGGCGTTTTCGGATCGCTGTATACAGTGCTCCCAAAACACCCCATAGATGCTGTTTGCAGGACTTTTTGTAATGTCCCGCAATCGCACCGCCTGGGTGTGAAAGCACCCATTGTAGAAAATAGCAGTTTTCAGGCACTTTACAGGCGCGTGGGTTGGGCATATTGACTGCCAGTAAGTGACGTCACCACGTTGATCGGGACTAGCGTGCGCTAGTTTGGCAGAGCCAGGGAGGAGACGCCGCTCTGGTATTTCTCTGTTCTTGGACAGTCCCATCTATTCGGTAACACCTGTGACCATTTGAGGCTGTTTTTCCAGTGCCGTCTGGTAAGAGCATTTTCAACAGGGGTGGTTCCCCCCCACATTTTTCACGAGTGGTGGTGTTGGTGGCAGATTACTGTGAAACATGGACGGAATGGATTTATAATCAGCCGGGACTTTCTCATATGCTTTGATCATGGGATTTATCCCTGGTCTTCTCTCGGATCGTTATTGATAATTTTGTTTTGCACTTTATATACATATAGTTGTATGTTTAATTCTTTTGCAGCGCTGCCTATGAGCTTGTGTTTTTATATATGTTTTTACCTGTCAATTGATGGGGAACGGTAGCAGCTACAGCCGTCATTTGGCACCAGTATAATAGTTGGAGGGAGGTGTATCGTAGTCCCACCCTCCCATTGTATAGCTCACCAGAGCTTTACTGCTTCTATAAGCGCTTGGCTTTAGCAAGGGCCAGCGTTTTTTTTTTTAACTACTTTACAGGCGCTATTTCTAGTGCTAAAATTACTGAAAATTCCTTCAGTGTGAAAGGGGTCTTAGTCTTTTTCTTTGTATATAAAGTAGGAAGTGCAGCGCTAAAAGTCCAATTAATAGAAGGTCCAAGATAGAATCCTTTCTAAAGTGACTGGTGATGAGTAATGAGTATAATCATGCAGGTGCTGTAGCGTGGTAATGAGTAGAAACACCTCCACCAATGGTAAGTAATGGCCGCTCACCTCACCAATATGACCCTCTGTTAGATAAGGTCATAAACAGCATTCCCATGTGTTTTTATTTATTAAAATTCATCATATTGTCTCCACGGAGAAACACTATGTGCTGTTTTTCTTTTACATTTGGATCTGATGCGTGAATGCTGACCTTCCTTTTGGAGACTGTGCTTATCATTGCTGGAGTATACCCTTTATTGGAGACACCCATATGGGAATGCTGTTTATGACCTTATCTAACAGAGGGTCATATTGGTGAGGTGAGCGGCCATTACTTACCATTGGTGGAGGTGTTTCTACTCATTACCACGCTACAGCACCTGCATGATTATACTCCTTACTCATCACCAGTCACTTTAGAAAGGATTCCATCTTGGACCTTCTATTAATTGGACTTTTAGCGCTGCACTTCCTACTTTATATTTATGCTCAGGAATTTTATCAATTGAATCCTAGTGTTCAGCTGCTTGTTGTTTTATGTGTTTTATTGCGCTGATTATATTTTACATTTTGCATATCTATTTTTCTTTGTATAGTAAAAAAAAAAACAATGGTGGGGTCTTAGTCTTTTTCTTTGTATAGTAAAAAAAAAACAATGGTCAATAAAAATGATATAAAGAATTTGGGTATAGTGTTGCATGACTAAAGCTCCGTACACACGAGCCTCATCAGTCGGTTCAATAGAAACCGGCCAACTTTCAGCCTGTGTGTACTGCAGCCGGTCCCACAAACCCCATTCGGTCGGCCTCTGTCGAAGAGGGCATGACCAAAAAAAGTGCCGATCGGCTCCTAATCAGCGCTCTAGGCCAATGGCTGAGAGTGCTGACTGGAGTGCTCTGGCAGGAGGGCCACCCCCTGTCAGAACACTATAGCACAGTAGAGGAGATGGCTGTACTAACATCAATCAGATTGTTGGTACAGCAGCTCTGACCTGAGCTGTCAGGTTTTCTTCTTCCTTTTTTTTTTTTCTAGTTCAGCCCGCTGGGTTGAACGCAATTCTAAATGTGCATTTACTTAAATGTCTTTCTTAAATGTCTTTTTTAAGTACAACTGACATACCTACTTGAATGTGGTCCTTTGGAATACATTTTTGCTTGAAAAGGGAATGTTTACTACCGAGACCTTCCTGTCATTTCACACAACTGTAAGGTTTACTGAAATCTTGTCCCTGCTGTCCTATTAAGTCTTTTTATTGTTAAGTTGGATAACATTTAACAGACTTGTGTGATGATACTACAGCTTTTTGTTTACATTGGCGCAATTCTTTTTCTTGGTTTAATCGCTTATCTTCGCTGAGAACTTTGGGCCAAAAGATGTTAAAGATTGGTGGTTTTATTGTGAAGTCTATCCAAAACTGAAATATGATTTTATATTGCATATATCTGTTTTTTTTTTTACGCTATATTTGTTAAGGTTAATGCAAAATGTATTATAGTTAGTGGTTATACTTTTATGGATGTACTTGGAAGCTGTCCATTGGGTTTACTGGCACACAGAGTACACTGAAATATGTTGGTAAATGGAGGAGTGTTTCAATAAACAGCCTTGTCCGAGTGCCCTTTGTAAATGTCAGGGAGTGTAAAAGATTTTAGTTTTTCTCCAGCATTTTTAGATCACACAAATGGGCATTGTCTGCAGTTCACAATAAAGTAAGCACACTGACTTGAAGCATTCCTGGGATGCCCAGATTAGAATGTCCAAGGCAGCACACACTCCATTTCTTTCAAATCGTATCCTCACACGCTGTGCTTTGTTGGGCATGTTTGCTTTAGTTAAAAGTTCAAATAGCCATTCATTTTTTTTTTTATTCTTTTTTTTTTAAGACGTAAACAACTAGTAGATGTTAAAATTAATAGTAGCTAAAAGGACAATGTTTTAAAATGGCACATGCTTGTACAAGAAACAAAATGGAAGCAAGTGGTCATTACATTTAGAAAAGTGTTTTTATTACTTTATAGTTTGCTTGAGAATCTGTGTGTTCCCAAATTGTTTATATCACTCTCTGTATGTCATGTACTGGCATGTTCAATTTGATCAAAGGCTCTGGCTTGGCCACTCTAGGATATGCAGAGTTGTCCTTAAAGTGTAAGTAAACCCCCCTATCGTTTTCAGCCAAGGAACCTGCCATCTTTGCCTCTGTTTAATCTACAACTGTCATGATGCTGCACATGTGATTAGTTTAGACACCAGCCATTGAATGGTTTGACAGTTTGGTTGAGAGCGCAACCAATGGGAGTGTTACATGCCAGAAATGAAATGGTTTTATGGATAGGTTTACTTCCACTTTAAGCCACCCCTGTGTTGTCTTGGCTGCGTGCTTGGAGCGCTGTCATGTTGGAAGGTGAAATTTCGGCCCAGTCTGAGGTCCTGAGCACTGTAGTACAGGTTCTTATTTAGGGTATCTCCGTACTTTGCTCCATTCAGCCAATCTCCGAGCATTTCCAGCCCCTCCTTCTTTCCCCCCCCCCCCCCAGCTGCCTCCTTTACCCCCCCTTACTTAAAATGCCGGTGTCGGCATTCAAAGCCGAATTGGCTTGGGTGCTGACATCATGGGATCCCTGGACAGGTAAATGTCCTTATATTAGAAATACTGTAGCTGCTGACTCTTTATTTTTTCCAGACTGGAGTTAAAAGAGATATTCGGAAATGCAGAGAAAAAAATACTTTTTTGCTTAGATGGCTTCAGCACCGATCCCAGCTGCAGCTGTAACCTACCGATAATACCACAAGAACTAAGCGATCGGACACCGCTGATCTCTCGGTTCTCTCCCTCCGCTATGCACAGAGACCTAGGACTGTTTGTCATCAGCTCTCTGCTCTGCACTGGGCTTTGAGAGGGATGTGGGAGGCTGGCTCAGGCAGAAAATAGGTCCCAGGAGTACAGAGCGAACTGCACTCCTGTGATCCATAGGAGAAGTGTAGCAAAAAATGCTTTGGCTATACTTCTCCTATACCCTCCTGACATTTCTAGCTGCGGCCTTTATGATTAAGGGAAAATGATTCATTTAGTAGTTGTGCTTAAAGTGGATGTAAAGCCACTCTCATCCTTTCTAAACTACTGCCATAGTGCTGCTCTATAAGAATATACATGTCTCCTGCATGTATCCTCATCTGTCAAATGTCTCTCCTCTGTCTGTTATAAGAACTGAAAAACTGCAGATTCTGTGGGTGGATCTGTTGTCTGGAGCTCTGTGGGTGGAGTTGTGATGTCAGTACACTTTCCGCCCACCTCTACACTCCCCTTTCACTGAATTCTGCTATGATCACTAACATCCAGTCAAAATCCAGAAAAGTAACCACATGACTTCAGAAAAGGAGTGGGGGTGGGAATTTAAAAAATAATGCTAGTGCATGAGATATGTAAATAACCTGTCACTCACAGCAAGGGGGCGGAACAGACTAAGGTTTTTCTCTGTAAGCCCGTTTTATTTCACTGAACAATAAAAGAGGATTGCTCAGAGCTGAATTAACTCTGTGTGGCAAGACTGGGCACAGATGATAGGAAATCGTATACTCTACATTGTGACATCAAAAAATGAATAGAAATTTTTCGGGTTTACATCCACTTTAAAGTAGAAGTTCACCTTTGGCAACATGTTGCATGTTTTACCCGTTTTTAGGGTGGAACATGTAACGTGCCCGTTCCCCGCACTCCCTGTGACAGCAGGCCGGGGATCTTCTGTCTATTTAAAGAGAGTGTGACCATGCAGGGCTTCACCCACTTGTCTGCGTCATTAATTCACAGATCCCTGTGAATCAATGAACTACAGGTACCAACAGCCTTTGCGGCTGTTGGCCTGTAGTTCTCAATGAACTACCAGGGTGCTGTTGAGCACTTGAGTCTTCCTGAAACTGCAATCTGCTGATTGCAGGTGCAATGCTTTTCAGGCTCTTACAAAGAAAAATAGTAAATACATATTTTTGTACCTGCAAAAAAAAAATGGCACATTTTTATTATATTCTTTTTTTAAAGTGAACTTCTCCTTTAACTAGCGTTAACCCTAGAATATATTTTCTGAAATATTATTCCATCCCCACCTGCAAAATATGTTATTGTTTGTTTGGATAATTCCAGGTACATATAAAATATTTATTACCTCACTAGGTTATGTATTTGCACGGAGACCTTTGCTGTCTGTGTTTGAGAATTGTAATTGTGCATTGAGTGTTGCATAGCAATATGTAGTCTATGGAAAAATTACAAATTGAAATGCAAATTTTATTTTAAACGTGTAATTATGGAATAATGTTTATTCTGTAGTTCTTGTTAGACAATCATGTACAAATCATTGCTTTCATTTGCTGTGCTCTGCAGTGGTGATTTTCCTTGGAATAGCTGTTTTTGTTCCTAGAACATTAATTGCGGCTTCTGACACTTCACTGTTGCTTGTAATCCCTAGAGTGCTCCTAGGAGGAAAACAAGTGCCCTGTACATGTTTAAGATTGCAAGCATTCCTTACATTTATAGGAAATCTATGGTCATATTCTCACATTGCTTATTATAAGACACAAATATTAGCTTGAAGAGGAAACCCAAGAAGTAGCAGTGATTTAGCTGTCTGTCCATCTTTATACATACAGATGTTGAAAGTAGTCCGTGTCTGCACAGAAGTTACTGGAAATTTGGCAAAGCCAGAGCAACAGAAATAACGCACACCTTTTGAAGAACTCATTTACCACATATAACTTGATAGATGTATAATGTAGTGTGTGGGTCCTGTCTGCAGTCCAGTTTTCAAGCAATTCGCCTTTGGAACTGCCAGCTATTATTGGTGCCACCATGCAACCCATAGTGTCAGCCCCTTCAAATTCCCTGGGTCTTTTGATTGATAGAATCAGGGCCAAGAAGAATGTCACTTCCCAATCGGCCAATGAGCAATGCTTGTCTGTTATTGGCGTTGGGCTTTCTTTCCATTCAGAGACTCTGATGTCCATGTGCCCACCTACAGCTTTGCAAGTGCAATGAAAACCTGTCCACAGATTCACATACTCTTCCCTTTCAAATGGCTTTTTATTGTAGCATTTTAAAGCCTAAAACCGGTGGTACTCAAATTTTATGACCAAAAGGCCAGGTCACTGCTGGTCACACTGTTTAGCATCCGTTAGAGTAAAAAGAATTGGAGGTCAGTAGGAGTAAAAATTACCTTATGCCAGTGATAAGTGGGGAGCAATGAACATTCTGGCATCAGAGACTATAATAAATGCCCCTGGGTCAGTGGGAGGAATAGGGCTCCAGCATTAGTGTCAGTGGCTAGCTGCAGTAATATTTCCCCATCATTGGTGTCGGTAAAATAAATGGTGCCCCATCACTGGTGTCAGTGGTCATCTGGAAGAATGTTACCCATTCATTGGTGTTAGTGGGAGGATTGGTGCCCAAACATTAGTGTCAATGGGGAGGATTGGTCCTCGTCATTGGCGTCAGTGAGAGGAATGGTGCACCAGCTTTGGTTTCAGTGGGAGGAATGGTGCCCCAACATTGGTGTCAGTGAGAGGAATGGTGCCCCAGCGTTGGTTTCAGTGGGAGGAATGGTGCCCCAGCATTGGTTTCAGTGGGAGGAATGGTGCCCCAACATTGGCGTCAGTGAGAGGAATGGTGCCCCAGCATTGGTTTCAGTGGAAGGAATGGTGCCCCAACATTGGTGTCAGTGGAAGAAATGGTATCCCAGCATTGGTGTCAGTGGAAGAAATGATATCCCAGCATTGGTGTCAGTGGAAGAAATGCTATCCCAGAATTGGTGTCAGTGGAAGAAATACTATGCCAGCATTGGTGTCAGTGGAATAAATGCTATCCCAGCATTGGTGTCAGTGGAAGAAATGCTATCCCAGCATTGGTGTCAGTGGAAGAAATGGTATCCCAGCATTGGAGTCAGTGGAAGAAATGCTATCCCAGCATTGGTGTCAGTGGAAGAAATGGTATCCCAGCATTGGTGTCAGTGGAAGAAATGGTATCCCAGCATTGGTGTCAGTGGAAGAAATGGTATCCCAGCATTGGTGTCAGTGGAAGAAATGCTATCCCAGCATTGGTGTCAGTGGAAGAAATGATATCCCAGCATTGGTGTCAGTGGAAGAAATGCTACCCCAGCATTGGTAGCAATGGTAGTAATGATGCGGAACACAAAGGGACACATTCCAGTGACTGTCAGAGACCCGTAGAAGGCAACCAACCGGCTGTGTTTAATAACTACAGATAATAATCAACTATAGCAGCAGATGAGCCGTAGTATGTTTGTGTGCTACTAAATAGATATGGTTTCTTATATGGCTGAATAATGTTGAATATCATTTTTACCTTACCTGGCACAACTGCCTAAATGCTTGTTTTATTACAGTTTTTATTATTCTGAGAATAGAACTGTTAGCTTTTTACAGGATTCCTTTTCTTTTTTTAGTTATCTTTATATTGATCATGTTGATAGTAAAATAAAGCTCCCAGAGGTGATATAAAATTTGGCAAGCATTCGCCCAGCTTTGATGAATTCTGGATGTATTTTTCTTAATCCAATGATTTCTGCAGTAAAATACCTGAATCAGAAAAAAGATTGCGTTTTGACCAATAGACAGAGATGACGAGCTTAGGAAATTCATATTGGGTATAATACGGCCAGAATGCGTCAAAAGCTGGGTGAATGCTTGTCATGTTTATTGAAAAACTGTATTCATAAATGGACCCCTTAGAAAATAAATTCTTGGCCACTTCAGGTTTTTCCTATGACATCACATCTCTCTTGCTATACAAACTGCTTTTGGCAGCGGCACATTTAAACCCTCAAGCCTATGTCATAAATGTGTCACTGGCGCAAAAATAAGCGATTCAAAAACTGTGATAATGATTATGTGTTGTCAACTGCAGCTAATGTGTTCGCTGCAATGTGAAAGAGCAGATCAACCAATATAAATAGCCGCGCTAAATAAAGTAAATAACATCATGTGCTCAAAATATGAACGCCACTACCGTATCCGCCTATCACGGATGTCCTCTCATCCGAGGATGAGAAGGCATCCGTGATAGGCGGAACACTGAACAGAGGCCCTGCTGGGAAAATTTGTGTTCCGCCTATCACGGAACAGTCTGGGGAGGAGGCGCGGCTTTTAAATCATGGATGCCCGCAGCCTGACGGAGACTGTCATCAGCGTATAAGACGACCCCCGACTTTGGATGCATTTTTTTTGCATCCAAAAGGTCGTCTTATACGGCGGAAAATACGGTATATAATGTGCCCATAAATAAATCCACAATTTAAAACATGTATATTTATGCAATAATAATTGCTGGTGTGTAATCACTCTTCTGTGATTTAATATCCCAATTCAGTGCCCTGCATGCTATTCACCACGGGTATAATGTGAAATTCACCACCGTCCAAACTATTCACTCACCAGATAACCTTTAATAAAAAGCGTTATCATCCACTCCACCAGGGATACTGTATCCACTAAAATTCTCAATAATAAGTGGGATCCTTCAATCCTCCAAGGTGCTTGTGTGCTATATTGCACTCCTCTTTCGCGCAATCGTATAATGAAAAAAATGCTATCATTGCGCAACATGTCTATTCAATTGAAAAGTTCAGTATAAAATTCGAATGCCGACTCACACGCACTAAGTCTATCCAGCAAGCCAGGTCTGTAAATGTCTCACCCCTCTGTGCACTGAAGCTGGCGCGCATTCCAGTTCTCTGCTGTGGTAACCAAAGGCAGGAACGGACATAACCATTGCGTCACTATGCTTCAACTTGTTTCGCATGCTCAATGCGTCATCAGGAGCCCTGTAGGATTGAAGGATCCTATTTATTATTTATTATTGAAAATCTTAGTGGACACAGTATCCCTGGTGGAGTGGATGATGACGCTTATTCTTAAAGTTTATCTGGTGAGTCAATCAATAGTTTGGATGGTGGGGGATTTCATATTCTACCATTGGTGAATAGCATGCATGGCACTGAATTGGTATTGCGCACCAGCAATTATTCTTGCATGAATGGACATTTTTTAAATCGTGGATTTATTTATGGGCACGTTGTATAGTGGGGTTCATATTATGATCACAGAATGAAGTTCTTTACTTTATTTAGCGTGGCTATCTATATTTATATTGCTCTTGCATCAATGGACATTTTTAAAATTGTGGATTTATTTTTGGGCATGTTATATAGTGGTCATATTTTGATCACAGGATGAAGTTATTTACTTTATTTGGCGTGGCTATCTATATTTATATTGCTAAACCCTCAAGCCTACCTGGCCTACAAGGAAAAGAAAATGTCTTGCACCCTTTCTGACAGACACTGGTTCACAATCCTTCTCTTAACTCTTACTGCTTCTATCAACAATAATATATCAGAGTGCAACGTTAAGCATGTTGGTACAGAGACCCAGACCGCTGGATCCTCAGGGATGAGATCTGGTACCCTTTCCCACTTAGTGGAAGCAGATTCGCCAACCTCATAACCTTGTTTTACAGATATAGGAAATTGATATCGCACCTCCTGAATGTGGCCAAGAGGCTGCTCTCCAAATATTCCCATGGAAGAGATCACTTTCCTTTAACAGGCATGTTGCCACAGTCTTTGTGATTAAATTAACAATCTTCAAATGACTGCTTTCTTTGTTTTTCTGGGATGCTTATTAATACCATTATGTTACATAATTCTGCTTCCAAAATGCTTGTGTGCTCAGATGTAATACCTTACCTGCAAAAAAACCCCACAAAACTGTAAATCATTGTATTGGCAAATACACTGTTTCTGAAAGTTGCTACTTATCTTGTATGGGTAAAATTTTATTAAAACTAAAAAAGAAAACCTAAATATGTGTTAATAAGAGCGCATTCACAAACGCGGCAACGCGACTTTCAGCGCGACTTTGGGAGGCAACTTGGACACGACTTGAGTATTAATCACAGCGTGACTTGAGGCGACTTCAGCACGACTTACAACGCGACTTGAAGTCGCCTCCAGGAGGGATAACTTCATGCCAAATTTTAAATAAAAAACCGGCATGGGTCCCCCTCCAAGAGCATACCAGGCCCTTAGGTCTGGTATGGATTTCAAGGGGAACCCCCTACGCCGAAAAAACGGTGTGGGGTCCCCCCAAATCCATACCAGTCCCTTATCCAAGCACGCAGCCTGGCCAGCCAGGAAAGGGGGTGGGGACGAGCGAGCCCCCCCTCCTGAACTGTACCAGGCGGCATGCCCTCAACATGGGGGGGGTAGATGCTTTGGGGCAGGGAGCGCCCTGTGGCCCCCCCCACCCCAAAGCACCTTGTCCTCATGTTGATGGGGACAAGGGCCTCTTCCGACAACCCTGGCCGTTGGTTGTTGGGGTCTGCGGGTGGGGGGCTTATCGAAGTCTGGGAGCCCCCTTTAATAAGGGGGCCCCCAGATCCCGGCCCCCACCCTATGTGAATGAGTATGGGGTACATCGTACCCCTACCCATTAACCTGGTGGATGAAAAATTTCAATAAAAACACACTACACATGTTTTTAAAGTAATTTTATTTGGCAACTTTGGGGGTCTTCCGACTTCTCCGCTTCTTTCTTCCTTCTGCCAGGCATCTCTGCTATCTTCTTCTAGCTCTTTTACTAGTGGGGCCCGGTCTTCTCCCTTCTTCCGACTTCGGGGGGTCTTCCGACTTCTCCGCGCTCTTCTCCCGCTCTCTGGTTCTTTCTCTCTTCTGCCGGGCACCTCCGCTGTCTTCTTCCAGCTCTTTTACCAGCGGGGGCCCAGTCTTCTGCGTCGCCTTTTTCCCTCTTTTCTTCTTCGATGTTGACTCGACGCTCCCTCCCGCTGTAATGCCGAGTTTGCAGTGTGCAACGATTTATATTGGCCTCTTATAATGCCACAGTTCCAGCATGCTCCGGGTGGTGACGACATAATTACCCCATCCCCTTATGTCGTCACCACCCATAGCATGCTGTGACTATGACGTCATAAGAGGCCAATATAAATCGTTGCGCACCGCACACCCGGCATTACAGCGGGAGGGAGCTTTGAGTCAACATCGAAGAAGAGGGAAGAAGGCGACTCAGAAGACTGGGCCCCCGCTGGTAAAAGAGCTGGAAGAAGTCAGCGGAGGTGCCCGGCAGAAGGGAGGAAGAACGGGAGAGCGGAGAAGTTGGAAGAAGACCCCCTGAAGTTGGAAGATCTTTTCCCTTATTTTTATTCTTCATGATCAACAAGTTTTGGGTCACACTCACACAGGCTTACTATTTCGTAGATTATGGTGCACAGGTGTTGTGTGCAGGCAGCCCATTCAAATCAATGACATGTGGGCATCTGTGTGGATCTCCCTTAACATAGGAGTACATATATGTACTTCTGCATGAATAAAGCTTTAAAAAAAATTACATTTTATATTGTTTTTGTGTAAATCGGTAAAGTGTTTTCTTAAATCTGTTCTAGGTTTCGACAGGGGCAAGGATGAAACTTTGCAAAGTAAAGATGACTCTTCTAACTCCATGTCCAAGAGCAAGGTAATCTCATGCATGCTTTCCTTGGCTATTATCTGGTTCAACTTCCTTTTATCACTAAATGCCCCCTGAAGTCCAGATGTGCTTGTGTTATGTAGCAATGCACAGTTATTGGGATACATGGGTAAATATTTGGTATTTGTTCCAAGCTATATTGTACGTAGTAGAGCTCCGGTTTACTTAGGGGCTCATGAGAATCGATCAGCCTTAATCATACACATAAGAGAGAGTTGGCGCTTGCACCAGCAGCGATGTAAACAAAACTTTAAAACAAGGAAACTATTAACAGAAAGGCACTGATAAAAACTTGAGACTGTTAAAAAGTATTTTTAGTTCATGCTAAATCACTTGCAGGCAGCCCAGTGTAGATAGGAAGCAAATCAGCCTTAATCGCTTCCCATCTGCCCCATGCAGATATACTGCTGCAGTGATCGCTGGATCACATATCTGGTAAGTGATTCGCGCTTCCAGTTAGGGGGTGCACGCAAACACCGCCCTGGCTGTTCTGTAATTTATTACAGCACAAGACAATCAGTGGGTGCCAGCCAATGTGTGATCTCCGGGACCAGCTGATCGGCTCCGTCATTCAGGGAAGAGAGTTTTGTGTTGTAAACAACTCAGAGCTTTGAACACTGACAGGCATTCTTTTTTTTTTTTCATGAAAAGCATTGTTTGGCACATATTTAACCCCTTGATTGCCCCTAGATGTTAACCCCTTGCTAGCCAGTGTTAGAATAGTGTCAGTGTATCGTATTAGTGTCACTATTGATGTCAGTCTGTGTACCCCCCCAGCCAGCGTGAGCTAGTATCAGATTGCCCGCCACACTATCACAGTTACACTATAAGTCGCTGATCATCGGCATTATAAAAAAATTATGAAATACAGATCCCAGTGTCTATAACATTCACGCAAACCAAATAATATACGCTTATTGGGTTTTGTTTTTTTACCAAAGATGTAACAGCATACATTTTGGCCTAAAATCAAAACCGTGTTGCATTACCACTCAATTGAAAAAAAAAAAAGCTGGATTTATCCAATAGAGGATATATGTCTGAAGAACACGTTTATATACCATTTTTCAATTGGATGGGAATTCAGTCTCCTCCACTTATGGCTGATTGATGTTGATGTGAATCTTGAAGGGGTGAAATTAACCATACGAGAAGTTTCCTTATTACATGCTTAAAGGTCACTTGGTGGCTGAGGCTATCTGGTGAGCGCATTATATTATCACTTCGGGTGAAGCACTATCCATGTGAGATTTGAAGCACATTACACTTTAGAAGCACGGTGTTGGAGCATACATTGAGGAATTGCCCTTAGGGCTTGTTATGGACTTTTCATAATTATTGTGCACTTTATCTATTGAATGAAACTGTTTATTATCACTCATTAAGTATTTATTTATTAATTAATTAATTGTCTAATTGTGCCTTTTATTATTATTATTTCATGACCACTCAATTGCCAGTCAACGTCGCACAGTGCCAAATACCAAAACTTCCCTGGTCATGAAAGGGAGTAAAATCTTCCAGAGGTCAAGTGGTTAATAAAAGTAGGCTGTTGCCTCCATACAGTAGTTTTCTTCTTGTGCCAGTAAGAATGGTCAACAAAACAGATTCACAGATAAAGAAAGGTGTCAGGGCATTCATAAATGAAGCCTAGAAGGATAGTCTATCTAACTTATTTTATAAGTAAATGGTGACTGCTAATAGGCTGAATCATTCAGTGCTGGTCTCCAGTACTAGCTACATCTCTGTACTACAACACCCAACTCCCTGCACTGCCATCAATTATTATATTATAACTTTACAGGATTTATATGGTGCCAACAGTGGCGCCATATAAATGACAGACAGTACAATACAATTTAATAGAGGAGGATTCAGGAGGCCCTGCTTGGTAGAGCTTACAATCTAAAAGGCAATGAATGTGAAGTTGTACTTCCACTCCCACTTCATTACAGCACTACATAAGTTAAAGTGAATGGAGAAGGAGGGTTTTAGCCTCCTAGCAATGATTGTAGTAAGTGAGTGGAGTTGAAGGCTCAAGGACAGAGATTTCAGCAGAAGAATGAGTAAGACAGTGGGTAATGAAGGAGCACATTCATCTATCCAAAACTGAAATAGCTTCTAGTAGCCAGATACTGTATTAATAGATTTAAATATGGCATATGAAATACTTAGAAAAACATGTTTACTTTAGATTTTTCCTACCAACAATAGAAAAGGTTCGAGGAAATCTGTTTTTCTAAGGACATTTTTCTCAGATTCATAAGCATGTATCCTCAAGTGTATAGATATACTAGTACATTTTTTCTGAGATTTATCATCCAGGGGTATACATTATTTTTATAGGATTCTTGTTACAGTATAAAATACAAGAAAACAATGGTAAGGCCCCTTTCAGACCAAACGGAATCCATCCAAGCAGATCCACCTGCTTAAGGGGGGGGGTCTCTCCACTGATCCCTGCTGAGCCGGTGTTTTGCCGATGAGGGTCCCCCCGGCGGATAATGCCTCTCTCCCTGAACCACAACGGGGCCAATGGAATTAGCTGAAGATTAAATAGCTCAGAGTCAACTGAACATGGCGCAATGCAATGATATTGTGACAGACACTGCCACACGCTCCCGATGCTCATGCTACTCTGCAAGGGGGCTGGTGCATTACTGTTATGTCGTTTAAGGAGCAGATAGCTACAGAAGAGGCCAAGTTTTCAATTGATGGGCAGAGCTGATAACTTGGGGGTGGTATTGGCAATAAACTACACGTCTTTGCGGGGCGTGTTTGAATAAATGAGGGGACGAATTTGCAATGTTGATGGGCGCATTTTGCAATGTTGATGGGCGGGTTTGCACAACCTATTTAACTAAGTAACACAATCAATTTATCACAGTATCAGTGCGAATTTGTAGTAAATTGCTAAAACTACGGCCAAGTTATCAGCTGTGCACATCAATAGAAAACTCGACCTCTTCTGTAGCTATCCGCCCCTTAGACGATATAACAGTCCTGCAATGAGAGAGTGGGTAACCGCTCAAAGAGAACCAGGTAATCTGATTCCTGTGGTCCGAGCCAAGGGTGCAGGCAGTGCAATCAAAATGCAGGTTAGGATGAAGGAAAAAAGCTGGGACAGCCGCACTCCCAAAAAACTCCTCCTTTAATTAAAAATCACAAAATACATGCCACAGCAAAAAACAGCACAACAAAAGAAAAGCTGACGTTTCGCACTATGCCTTAGTGCTTCTTCATAGCTATGAAGAAGCACTAAGGCATAGTGCGAAACGTCAGCTTTTCTTTTGTTGTGCTGTTTTTTGCTGTGGCATGTATTTTGTGATTTTTAATTAAAGGAGGAGTTTTTTTGGAGTGCGGCTGTCCCAGCTTTTTTCCTTCATCCTAACCTATAACAGTCCTGCACCTGCCCCCTTGCAGAGTAGCACGAGCATCCGGAGCGTTGTGGTTTGTACTGTGCAAGCCGGGGACCTTTTTTCGGCAGGACACCAACAGACGGCATAGTGGAACGGAACGGACACAGGCAACTCTTCCCTATGGGGCGGTCGGATGGAAACTAACTGCATGTCTGTTTCCATCTGACTGTCATCCAATCCAGCCGATGGATGTCAAACGTATCCTCATCTGTCTGTTTTTAGCATATCAGATTGGATGCCGGCAGGAGACAGTGGACATATGTCCGCTGACATTCGCTGCCCCATAGAGAGCAACTGGTGGTCCGATCAGGTCTGCCTGAAAAATAGACTGGTGGATCCAATCGGTCCGCTGGTGTGAAAGGGGCCTAAATGTTGTTCTTTTACCTATATTTGTATTTATAATGTTCTGTATAATTCGTTGTTCCTTTGCAGTCTGAGTCTAAATTATATAATGGGTCTGAAAAGGACATTGCTTCTGCCTCAAGCAAACTTACAAAAAAGGAATCACTCAAGGTAAGTCATTTTTGACCATGGTAAATGTCAGTGGCTTCTGTCAGGGGGATCTGTTATGGAATGTGTCTTGCTGCAGGATGGGACACTTCAAAACTCATTGTAGTACATTCACTGTAGCCCTTTCAAGGGCTAGCATACATCTCATCTGAATGTGTGTGCCAAAATGTTGCAGTGATTTGAACCCTGTATTATAATTAAGTGGAACTTTAGGCTCCAAAATGAAAATGGACAGGCAGGATTTTTCATGCAGAAGAGACAGAGCTCATGCGCGGGAGTCATGTCCTCTCAGCCCCCCCCCCCAAATTGCACCAGCGGACAATAAAGACTTGGAATCTGGCCAGTGGTGAGTTCCAGGGATGGTACATCACTGAGTTCATGGTGAGTTTAGTTCCGCTTTAACCAGTATAGGATCTTGGAAATGAGAGACACCCCATAGCCTTTAACGAAGTGCCCAGTCCTTACTTTGTACACCCTGGTCTTCTTCCTCTGCCTTTTTCTCCAGAGCTATCAAAAATCAGTAGCACCAGTCAGGTTTCAGCCTTTGTTCAGTCATGCCGACAAAAGCGCCTGTTATAAAATGAAGCCCGAGAACCTTTATTTCAGGCATTGTTATAAATAAATGTGAAGGGTATATCCGTGCTAGGAACTAACGTTAATAAGCAGCTGTGCACTATATCCCAAATGCCAGGCACAGATAATATATGTAAAAAGAATGCATCTCTAAACAATAAAGTGCATGTGTGCGAATACAGACAAATATCAAAATATACGAATGTGCAGATAATCAACATAATATAAACAATAATAACCGTGAATTAAGTTTGAAGACACATTATGCTAAATTACATCACATGTGAATGAAGTGGAATTGTGCAAACAAAAAGTTCATATAAAGCTGGATTCCATCAAAGAAAGTCTCATGGAAGAAAAGAGTGTTTGGAAATGACGATCATACACCTGAAGGCATGACACCCAAAACCATAACAAAAATGGAGGCTTACCGGAAAGCCAGCACCCCCTCTTAATCAGGGAGGTCACACAGCGCTTGGTTGGATCTCTGATCCACTGAGAAAGACGTTTCTCTCCTATGGCCGTGGATGATATAAATAAATTGTAACAATATTATTGTTATGATGTAGTTGGGGTTGACCTTTATGTTAAGATTAAGGCCCCTTTCACACTAGTGGATCGATCGGGTCTGCCTGTCTGCTTTTCATGTGGACCAGATTGGACCACCAATTGTTCTCTATGGAGTGACGGATGTGAACGAACATGTGCCTGCTGACATCCGCCAGCATCCAATCCAATCCTGTCCGATGCAAACAAACAAATGAAGATACATTCTGCATCCGTCCATCGGATCGGATAACAGTCAGATGGAAACGGACTGCCAGTCCATTTCCATCCGACCGCCCCACAGAGAACAGTGCACTGATTCTGTGCGCGCTTTGCGTTGCAGAGCAGACACGGACCTGACGTCTGCCTGCTCAGCAGGAATCATCGGAGAGATCCCCCCACTGAGCAGGCGTATCCTTTTGACAGTCCGCTCCATCTGAAAGGGGCCTAAAGGCATTTCCTTTTGTATCCGCACATAATGTCAGTAAAAGCAACCTCACAAGTGGAAAATTTTGTTTTTTAAATATGTACAATATTTGCAGCTTACCAGTCTTTAGATTATGGCTGTATTCATTTTCTTTAAGCTTTTGTTTTTCTTTAGGCTGGCCATACATTATACAGTTTTCTTGTACAACTTTCCTTTAGATTTACTAAAACCATATAATACGAGGTCATACCTAAACAATTTCAATTTGTATGCAATCAGGCAGGCCCTTGCATTACATAGGTGAAGGTAAATCAAAGGAAATTGAATAAGAAAATTGTATAATGTAGGACCAGCTTTATTTTCACCTCATCATCCAGCCAGTAGCACAACTCCTGTCCTAGGGTGGCTACTCTCATTCCTCCACTGTATAAATGAAGGATGAAGGCACCGACTCCTGTCCTAGGGTGCTACTCTCATTCCTCCACTGCATAAATGAAGGCACAACATAGTCATCCATAGACACCAGCATTGGACACCTGTGGGGAGGGTAGTGTTAGATTAACTAGTAGATTGTGATATGTGATTAAGCAATAAAAGCCTAACTCTGTCACCTTGAAGGAGGGGACCCTGCAAAGCCCTGAAGTAGGGGCCGTCTTAAAATGTGTTTTTGAATAAATTCTTGTTACTTCCTTCTCTGTTATATGATGAGCAGTCCTCCACCGTTCTTAGTTCTACTTTGTCAACTTTTTCCAACCTTGACTTTGATAACTAGGCTTGCCCAAGGTCAGAATAGGCAGACTGGAAACTGATTAGTGTTTTCCACATGAAAACCTCCTGTTATCTGCATTCGTGTAATGTGTTTATTCTGTCCTTTCAGGTGCAAAAGAAAAATTACAGGGAGGAGAAGAAGAGGGCCACTAAAGAATTGCTCAGTACAATCACAGATCCATCAGTTATTGTCATGGCAGATTGGCTAAAGGTGAGAGCTACACATGATGCTAGGTATTCCTACATATAAGTTCATACATTCACAATGATGGCAGCATTTGCCAAATAGTTTGAAGTCACTTCTACTGGAGTTCTTTATAGTTCCTTACTGCTGTTGGTCCAGCCACACAAGTCTATTGTTTTCCAATGTGACGTATTAAGTATTGCTTCTGAGTTTAGAAGTTTGTAGATAGAAAGTATTTCATTTTTATAATGCTTGTATATGCTTTAAGAGCATTACCAGCACCTGTGTAGCTGATTATATTGTATTCCATTTTCCATGAAGAAAGTCTTTCTATGTGCATGTGACATTTCCTGATTTTTTGGAAAAAAAAACTTGCCTTGGCTTCAGCGGAATTGACATTGCCACAAGGACAGGCAGATCTGTCATCTTCCTTTGAAAGTGTTTTAAACAATGTTATCTATAAAATTCATAAGCATTTCCATTTCTTGTTTTCCTTTGTCCTTATCCCATGAAGGGTTATGGCCAGATTTTGAAACGCAACTACAATATATGCAGGCATGCATGCATCAGCTATTCTTCTAGTGACCGATGAGTTCCTGTTGTCATATTAATGCTTTCAGCAGACACATTGGTTTTTAAAATTACGATGTCAGGACCAGGTCAAAACAGAAAGAGGCTCTATGCTTTTCAAGTGGCTCATGTGTTGAAATGCCACTTTGATAATATTTCCAGGTGGGTGGGTTGAATTCTCCCTCCCCCTGCTGCTCGCTGTGGTTACTTCCACACATTCATATGTTACTAACACAACTGATCAAAAATGCACATCAACCCTTTTTTTTTTAGCAAGTCATGCACCACAACATACGGTATGTACTTTATGGTGCACTGTGGGGTGTCGTGCGTTGGTACCGCAATGCACCACACAAAGTTTAGGTGTGTTGCAGTAATGCATGAGGGTTAGTATGCAGTGCCGTAACACATAGATGACAATAGGTCCTAACACTTTAAGGCCCATTCGCACTATTGTGGTACATTAACACATGTATGTTTCATTAAGACCAGTTCTGTTGGGCTGCCTAATGCACCAAAAAAGGTGCATGTACCCCTCTGGTAGCTGCATGTCTGTTGGCAAGGTGGTTTAGGATGCCATTTAGGCCTCCATGTTTCTCTCAGACAAGCTTTTCTGTATTGTTCTAACTAACTGATGCTGAGGTATGCATTCCCGTGACATCTAAAAGATACCTCGTCCAATAGCCAAGCAATTTCACTGACCAAGAAGTTACTGAGCAATTAAATACTGTGTTGGATATTTATCAATTTATCACACAGCTAGGCAATGCTAAATAAAAGAGACAAAATTCATCATATTTAGGCAGCTTTATTCATATATGCCCCCTAAGTTCTAAAATAGAACTGTGACAAAGTAAAACCTGCCCTTGACCATTTCGTAATTGTGCATCTGTTTTGAGTGAAAATCTGTCTCATCTTGTAAGATCTGTGTAAACCTGTTGTACTTTACATTTAACTTGACTTTAAAGCTGGCCATACACAGTGTGAATACTGATGAAGTGGGTTAAATTGGCTATATAGGTGGTCCTTTTGCCACCCTCCCACTCAACATCCTTCAATTATTATCAAAGGAGCCAGACAGAAAATTGCTGAACAGCAGTGGCATCCAATCAGATGTAGCTGCTGTTCGGGTATTCAGTCATTAGTTTTAGGCCTCTTTCACACAGGCAGTTTTTCAGACAGACCTGATCGGACCCTCCAGTCTCTTCTATGGAGCGGCAGATGTCATCCGGTCCACCGCAATCCGATTCTGTAGCCCAAAAACAGACTGTTGGGGGGACCTATTCCCCATCTTCCTGGCGGATCAGATGGAAACGAACAGGTGGTCTGTTGCCATTTGATTGCCCCATAGACAAGAGCAGGCTTTGTTCCTGTCCACCCTGCATAGTAGAGCGGACACAGACCTGTCATTTGCCTGCTCAGCAGGGATCAGCCCAGAGATTCCCCGCCGAGCAAGTGGATTCTGATTCACAGAGGCACCCATGTGAAAAGAGGCCTTACATCTTAGTTATTCCAAAAACGGTATGCAATGTTAACTGTTTTAGTGATTGGTTGGCTTTATTTTAAGTATGGTTCCCTCTCGAGGGAGAAAAAAACAGCCTGCCCTGGTTGCGGAGGCCTACATGCTGCTGTTTGTATTGAAACGAAACATAAGTGGATTCAAATCACTGCCTGCAGCCACTTCCTACTTCCTGAGCAGGATGGGTCTTCTGATGTAATCACGAGTCCCAGTGATGTTATAAGGAAACACTGTTGGGGACCTCATATCACATGAGCAGGAAGCAACATTTCTGTGGAGTTCTGTGCATTAACACAAGAAATATTTTACATTTTTTTGTCAGCTTTAGAAAATTGTAGCTGGCTGCAAATTGTACCACGAGACAATTTTATAGTATTACAATAATGCTTGTGTAACAATTGTATGAAATGTATTTTATCAGAAGTGGATTTTCGCCTTAATGTGTTGCATGTTTATTTACAGATTAGAGGGACATTAAAAAGCTGGACAAAACTGTGGTGTGTGTTAAAACCAGGAGTCTTGTTAATCTATAAAACCCCCAAAAATGGACAGTGGGTAGGCACAGTTCTACTGAATGCCTGTGAAATCATAGAGCGGCCATCTAAGAAGGATGGATTCTGCTTTAAACTTTTCCACCCACTGGAACAGTCAATCTGGGCTGTTAAGGTAAATATCTCTTACTACTCTTCTGCAGTAAAAAAAAAAATCTTTTATGGCATACTGCAATCTTTTGATGTGTATTGATATTGTAAATGTTATGGACCAAATGCTCCTATAGAATAATCCCAGTACAACATTAGAAAGACCAATTAGTGTAACCTCAGTACAACATCAGAAAGACGAATTAGTGTAACCTCAGTACAACATCAGAAAGACCAATTAGTGTAACCTCAGTTCAACATCAGAAAGACCAATTAGCGTAACCCCAGGATAGTGTCAGAAAGATCACAGCATAACCCCAGTACCATATGAGAAAGATCACATTGCTGAACTCCAGTGCAGTATTAGAAAGATCACATAATATAGTCCGATTTTGTTATGAAAAAACATAGTAACAATTCCAGTACAATATCTGTAGGCTCACATTCAGTATCCAGAAGACCATATAATAATAGTAATAATAGTACAATGTCAGAATCCCTACATAATATAAGACCGGCGCAGTGTTGGAAAGAGAACATAGAATAACCCCAGTACAGTGTCAGATCACATATTATAACACCAGTGCAGTATCAGAAAGACCACATGCCATAACACCAGTGCAAGATCAGGAAGACCACAAAGCATTACTACAGTACAACATGATGAAGATTGACCGATTATTAAAAAAAAAAACAATGCTTTCTCTTAATGGGGTACCTTAAACAAATCAGCAATTACATTATGACCACTGATGGCTAAAGTGAAAAACATTGATTATCTCATTACAGTGGCACCTGAAAATGGGTGGGATATATTAGGCAGAAAATGAACATGTTATCCTTGAAGTTGATTTGTCGAAAGCAGAAAAAATGGGCAAGTGTAAGGATTTGAGCGATTTTGACAAGGGCTAAATTGTAATGGCTATGTGATTGGATCAGAGTATCTCCAAAACTTCAACTCTTGTGTGGGATGTTCCTGGTCTGCAGTGGACAGGACCTACAAAAAATGGTCCAAGAAAGGAAAACTGGCGATAGGGTCATGGGTATCAAAGGATCATTGATGCACATGGGGAACAAGTCTGGCCTGTGTAGTCCAATCCAATAGAAGAGCTACTGTAGCTCAAATTGCTGAAAAAGTTAATGTTTCCGATAGGTGTCAGAAAACACTGCGCATCGCAGTTTGTTGCATATCAGTCTGCGTAGCCGTAGACTGGTCAGGGTGCCCATGCTGACCTGTGTTCACAGCCAAAAGCACTTACAATAAGCATATGAGCATCAGAACTAGAGCAATGGAAGAAGCCTGGCCTGATGAGTTCAAGAATGGTTTGAGGAACACAACAAGTTTGAGATTCTCCAAACTCTTCAGATCTCAATCCAATTGAGCATCTGCGGGATGTGCTGGAAAAACCAGTCCAGTCAATGGAGGCCCTACTTTGCAACTTACAGGACTTTCTTCTACTGACGGCTTGGTGCCAGATACCATAACATACTTTCAGAGGTCTAGTGGAGTCCATTCCTCGACTTGCTTCGGTTATGGTGGGTGGTCATAACGCTATAGCTGATTTGTGTATGCCTCTCACAGTAATACACATCTGAAAAAAATCTTAAAATTAGAGCCTGTGTGTCACCATATCTCTTCCTTAGCATGTTAGAGGGAGGTAGGTCTGAACCAGAAACAAACCCAGCTCCAAAGAAGCTTCCCCTGTTCTGCATTAGATAACTAACGCTATCAGTAGAGGCTGTGGGCTGAAGTTTTTGTGTAAGAACTTCATATAATTATTTTTCCTGCAGCTAACCTTTTTGTATGGTTCCTGTTAAAATACTGAATATATTTTCCATTTCTTCACTTATTTTAAGGGTCCTAAAGGTGAAGCTGTTGGATCCATTACTCAGCCTCTTCCAGGCAGTTACTTGATTATTAGAGCTGCGTCAGAATCAGACGGTAAATACCAATATTTCTTGTGGTTGAAAGGCAAGACTTGAAATAAAGGCTGGTCTGTACTATGTTTGCTCTTCGTCAATACCAGCTGCTCACATTTTTACCTTCCCACCTGCCAACGCAGGATTTATTTAGAATCGTATTATTTCAGAGGAAATGGATATTGTGATCTGTATGTAGGGTGTAAGAAGGAATAGATCACCTTATATTATTAAGGTAATTCATTCCCTTTACTTTAAAATAAATGATAGACTGTAGAATAATTAAAAAGTGAACCTAATGATTGCTTAACATGTAGAATTCAGATTTTTAGAGTTGCATTTTATAGTTACTTTTCTGAAGCAGGGAGAAGGTCATGGAGAAACGTATGCCACCTAGTATGTCTATACATTTGAATATACATTTACACAAAGGCTGAACTTTCAAATACAGAATAGGTATGTGTGAAATTAAGATAACCATGTTCCATGATGTAGAAAGTGTTTTTAGGGAATGTCTAAAGATGGATAGATTACGGAGATAGCCAGACAGATTGGGGTATGGAGTTCCAAAAGATGGGTGGAATTTTGGAACTGGCAAGGGGGCTAGAGAGCAGGAGATCCTGGGAGGCTTGAAGAAAGCAGTTTTGGATGATATTTGTTGTGGATGGCTTTGTAAATTGTTGTTGGTACATTACATTTTATTTGTTGGGTGAGCGGAAGCCAGTGGATGGATTGGCAGAGAGGGGCACTAGACACAAAGTGGTTGGTAAGGTGGACGAGTCTGGTAGCAGCATTCATAATGGACTAAATAGAAGATAGCCTTTGTAAAGGTATATCAGGAAGGAGGGAGTTGCAGTAGTCCAGGTGAGAGATAACCAGGGAGTGAATTAGAAGCTTTGTGGTGTCATTGGTTCAAAAGGGGCATATTCCGGAGAGGTTGCAGTGGCATGGTTTAGAGTCTAAACTTTAGACAGAGATTGGATGTGGGTATGAAATGACAGTTCAGAGTCCAGGATTACCCTAGCGGAAAGGAGAAGGGGCACGTGGGGGGAGGAAATTATTATAAGCTTGGTTTTGGATAGGTTGAGGAAGTGGTGTGATATCCAGTGTTAATAAATCAGTGATATGCAAGGAAACTGATGGGGTAAAGGGTGTGCAGTAGCTTTTGTTTCCGACAATCTTGGGGAGTATCAGAAGGCCAAGTGTTAACTTTTCTGCTTTCACTCTACAAGATTCTTTTTATACCAGTTTATGTTGTACATCTGTGAAACCTTAAGGCTCGGTTCACACTGCAAGCCAATGCGGCTCACACCAGGGGTCCTGTGTGTCCTGGTTCACAGTTTCGGGTCAGTTTTTTTCCCAATATTTGGGCTGAAACGGACCAAAAGATGCAGAGGGTTTTTGTGCAAATTTGCACTAGAGCCGCATCGGAGATATGTGAACCGGCTCCATAGAGAGCTTGTCACAATCTCCTGCTATTGCAAATTGGATGCAGGAATTCCGCATCCAATTCGGAATAGTGTGAACCCGGCCTAAAGTGAAGTTCGTCTTTTTTCAGTTTATTAAAAGTTAGCGGCTACAAAAAGTGTAGCTGCTGACATTTAATAAACACACTCACCTGTCCCACGGTCCAGCGATCCAGCCACCCGAAGCCTGGCTCCTCTCCACGGCGCCGTAATTGCAACTGTAGGCGCCCAGCTGTGACAGCTTGCGCCTAGGAGGAGAGGGGTCGTCACCTAGGCGGCCAAGCGACGAATTATGGAAGTGAGACAGGAAGAACCTGTCCAATCCAGGTACCCACTCCCCCCCCCAAAAGAAAATGATATGCCAAATGTGGCATGTAAGGGGGTGAGGAGTGTTTTAAAGCAGAAGTTGCACTTTTAGGTGGAACTCCACTTTAAGACACTCATGCTTTCTTTAATCGGTATGCTAATTTGGAAGGATGTTTGACTGTCGCACAATACCCAAATTGACACGTGAATCAGTCTTCTGCAAATTAAGATTAAATTGTCCAAGTAATAAGGATAGAATGGATAGACTGTTGCACCCTTGTAGCAACTGTTCATAGTCCCTTGGTATTTAGAGTGTTAATGTGGAATAACATTCCTGGGTTTTGCATAGCTGCTCTGTGGCATGCAGCAGACGTGGGTGAGGCAGCAGAAAATGCCATTGTGCCAACAGACAGAATACTTTAACTCCTCTACACCAACGAAACTTGTGAAACATATTTTCAAGGCAGTTTGAATTAATAATCACTTCCTATTTTGGAGGCGATTTTGACTACTATGAGAGCGGAATTCCCTACTCCAGAACCAGATGTCAGCTAATGATGCTAACCTCCCTCCTGCATATTATAAAGCAGTTACCCCTAGAAATCAATCAGGTTTTTGTTGGCTACGGTTAGATTAGTAAAATATTGGTTCTGATTAGTCGCCATGAGTTATTGCGCTGTGTGCTGTCTCATGACATAGATTCTGAGTGTCATCCCCAAGGGATAATTGAAGTGATACTAAGCATTTTGCAATACAGAGTAAAAATAAATCATTAATATCCATAAACTGTTTTAAATTGTCATACAAATATATATTTGAAATGCTATCTTTATGCTTTTGTGGAAATATCATGGTGTGGACGGACTTCTGCCAGTCACAAGTACAGTACATTTGTTGAATGATGCTGACTATCAGACTGGGGACATCTAGTGGCAGAAAAAGGTAATGCAGGGAAAATCTCTTAACCACCTCCCACCCAAGAATGTCATATGACGTCATGGACTTTGAGTGGGGATATCTGAATGATGCCTGCAGCTACAGGCATCATCGAGATATCATTTTTTTCAGCCTGCGGTTCTGTGCACCATAAGAACAATTATATTGGCAGTTCAGCCGCTTGATCGTTCTTGCAGGTGGCGGGAGGGGGACCTCCAGTGCTTCTCCCGGCTTGCCCCTGCGATCGGCAAGCCGGAAAACGAATTGGTCGCTGCTGGAAGTTGAGCATAGAGATTTCCGATGACCAGATGGTCCCCAGTCATCTCTGACCCTCGGAGGCCCGGGCATGATGTTATGACGTCACGTCCTGGCCGGCGGAAGTAAACAATGCCAGGGATGCGGATGGAAAGGCAGAGAGTGTTTTTTTTTTTTTTTTTTTGATCTCGGTCTTTCCAGCCTGGAGAAGAAATGTTGGGTCTTATTGACTCTCCATAAAGAGGACCTGACCTATCGCGCGCTATTCCTTTTACAAGGGAAGTTTACATTCCTTGTAATTGAAATAAAAGTGATCTAAATGTTTTTTTGTTTTTTTTTAAAGAGAAAAATAAAATGAAGAATAAGAAAATAAGTTAAAGGAACACTAAAGGTACAATTTTTTTTTTTTTAAATAACATACATGTTATACTTACCTCCACTGTGCAGATCGTTTTGCACAGAGTGACCCGGATCCGTGTCTTCTGGGGTCCCTCGGCGGCTGTCTGGGCTCCTCCTCGCAAAAGCTTTCCACGTTCATGCGAGCTCCCTCGCATGGTGGAAAGCTTTTGCGAGCGCGCTCCCGTGATACAGCAGCGGCCATAGCCGCCGACTATATCACTCGGCCCTGCCCCCCGGCGCGCCGCGTCATCCGCTGTGATTGACAGCAGCGCCAGCCAATGGCTGCGCTGCTATCAATCCGCCCAGCCTAGCCAATCAACGGCCAGGCTGGGAACCGAGCAGGATGACAAGCACGCGCCCAGGACTTTCGAACGGTGAGGTAAGTAAAACGGGGGCTCGGGGGGGGGGGGGGGGGCGGTGCTGTCAGATGTTTTTTTACCTTAATGCATAGGATGCATTAAGGTAAAAAAACTTTTACCTTTACAACTCCTTTAAAGCGCCTGCGTGCTCGCGCACAGAAACGAACATATAAGGCACGCACACATATGTAAATGGCATTCAAATCACACATGTGAGGTATTACCACATGTGCAACAATTGTACTCTAAACATGTAACCTGTAAAAAATGTAAAGCGTCGCTTGTGGAGATTTTTAAGTACCAATGTTTCTTGCTATTCCACGAGTGTGTGCAAAGCGTGACATATTAGGTATCTATTTACTCGGTGTAACATCTTTCACATTATACATGAAAAATGCGCAACTTTACTGTTTTTCTTTTTGTTTTGTTTTTAAAATTCATGAAAGTTATTTTTCCGGAAAAGAAAAACACATTTGACAAATCGCTGCACAAATACCATGTGACATAAAAAGTTGCAAAAACTGCAAAAAAAAAAAAAAAACATATATAATGTTTGGGGGCTCTGAGTAATTTTCTAGAAAAAATAGTATTTTTACATGTAGGAGCGAAGTGCCAGAATTGGCCCGGATGGGAAGTGGTTAATTGAAGGTAAACACTGCGGCAAAAGTATGTGTTGTCAAGAAGGTGGGTTTTCTTTTGTGATGCTGCAAATGTGCATACTGCTTTTGTGGTGGGAGCACGTGTGACCCGAGCTGTCACCGACCTAGACTCAGACTAACCATTATGCACCAGCTCCCGTTTAAATGATGACTATTATAGCCAATCCCCTGCATCTCTTTCTGCTCTGAGAAGAAAAATATGCATTTAATCCTTTTCTCCTCTCTAGAGGAGAAGTATGTGATGAAATAGTCTTCTGAAAAAAAAAATAACTAAAGATAAAATGGTTAGATCAGGGCTGGATCTAGGTTGGTGTCGGTGTATTTTACATAGGATAGAAACAAGTTTTATAGTTGGTATCAATGTGTTTTAGGTATGTTAAAAAAAAATATATAGCAAAATGCCCACTTTTTCTGGGCCCTACTACAAATACAAACAGCAAAAAAATACATGTGTAGAATTGGTATTTACTCCAGGAAAAATATATACCGTATATTTTTTTGAAGTCATTTTGTGGTGGTGAGGTTTAAAAATAGTTTTTTAGCTTTTTTTTGCCAGTTTTTCTTTGATAATAAAACAAAATCAGGAGATCCATTACCATTTATCTTTACACACAGAGCAGGACTCTGACCCTGCTCCCTTGCAATGGCCCCTGCTGCTGTATCTCAGCCAATGAGGAGTGTGAGAGCTGAGAAGGCTTTGGCTCTTGTGCACATCGCCGGATCGAGATTGGGCTCAGGTATTTTGTTTTTTTTTGGGGGGGGGGGGGTCTGCATGAAGGTTTTTTTACCTTGCCGCATAGAATGCAGTAAAATAAAAAAAAACTGCCTTTTAAAACATCTTTAATATACACTAAAAGCTGTTAAATATTGTAAAGATGTGATATTGATTTTGTCAGTCTGTTTTTTTTTATGCTAGGAAGGTGCTGGATGGATGCACTAGAGCTGGCTCTAAAATGCTCCAGTTTGCTGAAACGCACCATGATCAGGGAAGGTAAAGAGCATGACCTCAACTCCTCTGAGAACAGCCACGTAAACTTCTATGGCTTGCTAAGGGCAAACAACATGCACAGCAATGAAAATTTCCAGTAAGTATTGTCCTTTTTCTTTTCTAAAAATAAAACTAAAGTCAATATGTTCTGAATCTAATCTACCTAAATAATTTCTAATCTAATGTTATTGATGCTTTTTCAGTACACATCATTAGTGCAGTCTTTTCAGTGCAGTCAATTTTGGTGCATAGCATTAAGCAGATGTCCAATTTATAAGCTTTATCATTTGCAGATCTAGTTTTGCATTTTAATACATACATTTCCAAAGATGTAAAGCTGCAATGCCATGCCAAGGCAGCATTTTAAAGTGTGGCTGCAAATGTACATTATATGGGCACCTGAATATACCCTGTTAAAAAGGAAGAGCTATTGAAAAGCTCTAGGTACTGTTGTTATCTGACATGGTATCTGGAGGACACGTTATGGTCAGATAGCGTGTCCCTCATTGGATGTTGTGGTTCCTTCCAACAGCCACTATATTACTACAGAACTCTAAAGCTGAAGATTTGCTTTCCTACAGGGATTGTCTAGAACAGTGTTTCTCAATGTTTTTTCAGTCGGGGCTCCCTTGAAAAGTATTTTCATTCTCAAGGCGCCCCTGTCCAAGGCATGGTTCACTTTGCTGCGTGTTGCAGAACACATTCAAAATCATACTCGTTCCTGGCACACAGACAAATGCTCTGCTCTTAAGGGATGCCATTAATTCTTAATAGTACCCCACACATTGGCAAACAGATTTTTTTTTTTTGGTGCAGCGCAAAAAAAAAAAAATAATCGGCAAGATTTTCACTACATTTCTGCAGGTGGGGCAGCCCATTGATATGAATGGGTTACCCTACGCGCAGCATGCAGCCACACAGATGTGAACCAAGGACTTTTTCACATGTAAGGTTGGAGGGCAGTAAAACCACACGGTTGAGCTGTTTTTACCACCCACAACTGTTCACCTTTTAGCTGCATAGGCATTAGCTGGGGGTGTACGCTTGCTGTGGCTGCAGCTGAAGATATACCTCCAGGTGAATAGGGCCTCACTGCAACCACCCTGCAACTGTATGCATTGCATGCCGTTGCAGTGTGGTGAGGCTGCATTTACATGGTTAAAAAGGGTCCTGTGGAGGCAAAATATTGCCTCTTTACCGCCTGTCGTATGCATCTGCAAAGCGATCTGATCATGGATTGCTTTTCAGAGGAGCAGCAGTCCTTGCTGATAGCGCAGATTTGTTTTTAAATTTTTACTGTAATATCAGGGTGACAAGCGGCTACATACAATCCAGTGAAAACAAGGAAAGAAATACAAACAAAAATCCAAAAAATGCAGCGCTGGGAAATAAATAGTGAAAAGACAGTGATGTCTATGTTGAACATACACGAGTGTGAACGAAAATAAGTGAGTCCATAAATATATACATTGATCATATGATTGAAAAATGATAATAAATGATATGGTGGAAACACTATAAACCTAGGTATAAAAGTCAATCTCTGTGAAAATGTGAGTCCATAAAGGTAAACGTGGAATCAAGAGTGGAATAATCAATCAAAATTGCAGTGACAAGACACCCACGGTGATTCTAGTTGAAATGAGATAATGGTGATAACGCCCGCCACCAGGAGGGGAGGCTTACCAGATGCGATGGACCCAAGTGAGCTTATGCCCAAAGGGTCGGTAAGGCTTGTAAATGGTATGGATGAGATGATATACCGGAACACACCAAAACAAACGACCAGCAAATAACGGTGAAGTCTTCGCTTAGTAACGGGTGGAGGGGATAACCTCAGCTGGGAGATGGCTCATGAGAATTGAAGAGCTTGCCCAAGTTATGTGGAGGAAAACGAAAGGCACATAGCGTGATACCGTAAAAACGGGAACGTTTATTACCGGTTAAAAACACTTACAGTTTAGTAGATAAAAAAGGACATCAATGTTGTAAAGTGCATGGCAGCAGTAGAGTCCCGACGCGTTTCGCTACAACTAGCATCGTCTGGGCGAAAAAATAGCCAAAGTTATTTTGGCTCTACTTGTGTGGATCACAGGAGTGTAGTTTGTTCTGCATTCCTGTGACCCATTTTTAGCCAACAGTGGTCTGAAGCCTCCGTTGGCTGATGTCTTAGATCCAGTACAAGCTCTGAAAAGATCCCAACCTTATAGACAGAGCAAAGAGCCAGAGACTGACAGTCCATGTCTCTCTGCTCACAGAATGCTGAGAACTGAGCAATCGGCAGTGTTAGATCGCTTAGTTCTCGGTCTTGGAGGCGGCGGAGGACAGATGCAGCATTGAATTGATGCTGCATCCACCTAGGTTAGTTTTTGTTTTTTCAAAATCTGAACTTCTCTTTTTATTCAAAATTTCCATCCAGGAATGGTGATTATACATCAATTGATTCATAAATGACCATAAATGAATGATATGATAAATGAACATGTAAAATACATTTTTAAGCTGGAAAGGTAGTTCTTAAGTATTAATTAAACAGTTAGTGATTCTCTGGTTTGATACCTGCCAAAGTTGCCCATGCAGTAACCAGTATTTGGTAGTTATGAAACTAGTTTAAGCATTGCTGGAGATCACTGGATTGTCAATGAGGTTTAAAAATGGCAGCAACAAAGATTGTAAGCATTGGTTGCAGAGATTTCTAGTAGTCCTAAAAGTGTCTAAGTTTTCAGTCTTCAGAATAATTTATTTTATATTGTACATAAATCAACAAATGGCAGGGAAATTTCAGAGCAGCTTCAAGAGCTTAGCACTGGGTGAACCAGCTAGCAAATAGATCTAATCTTTTGTCAACCATGGAAAGATATGACCTATCCTGGTTATCTGTGTTTTACAGCGCTGCAGATAACCTCTTCAGTCACAGGGGTTATTTTTTCAGGTGGAGGGGTTCACGTCATGTTGTAAGAAGAAAAATTGATCACGTCATGTTGTGCCATTTTGTTTCAGGTTAAATGACAGTGAAATTGAAAGACAACACTTTAAAGATCAAGACACTTATTCTGACAAATCAGATAAGGACAATGACCATGATCACGAGGAGTCTGACAATGATGGGCTTGGCAAAAGTGAGGAGAGTGACAGCGACACCTCAGAGAGACAGGATGACTCGTTTATTGACCCTGAACCAATTGATATATTAAAGGAGACGACATATGTGGAAGAGTCCCATGAAGAATTGGGAGAGGTGAGGAAAATGGGCTTCTGTTGTTGCCATCATCTGCATTGTAGAAGAGCTTGTTTCGTGCTTTTTTCCAGTATTTCAAGGAAAACAGCTTGCCTTGGTAAACCTGGAAACTTGTATTTGGAGTACTTTCTACAGGATGGCTTGCTGCTACAGTAGATACGAATATTTTTTGTATAACGAATAAGACCTCACTTAAACATTCTCATTGGGTCCTGCAGTAAGATAATTTGATTGCTCCTACTATTCCTTTTTTACATTAGGGCACATGCCTAGAATGACGGAAATGAGAGACACTTCCTAAGCCTTCCTGCCTGCAGTTAACTTTTACTGTACGTGCTTGGCGTTCCAATTTGTTAATTTCTACTTTAAACTAGCAGTTCTATATGAATGGAATGTTCATCAAAGGAATATGATCTTGAATATGTAATTAAATTGCAGTTTATACGGTATGAAACATTTCATGTACTTCAGAATCAAGTTTGTGAGTTATAAGAACAATAAAATAATTGGCAGACTTGGTTTTTGACTGATCCCAGTTCTTTCAGGGAAGAGGAGACTGATCGTGTGTTCATACTTGGTATGAACAGCGATCTCTTTCCTCCTAGTCGTTCCCCCACCCCCCCCTCCCCACAGTTGGAACACACCTAGGGAACACAGTGAACCACTTGATCGCCCCCTAATGTTAACCCCTTCCCTACCAGTAATCAGTGCATTTTTATAGCACTGATCGCTGTATAATTGTCACTGGTCCCAAAGTTTAGAAAACATTGACAGTCAAGCAAGAGACGAGAAACCACAGTGGTCATGAGTAATAATCAATGCTACACGTTCAGAGGTACCAGTGGCGGATGTGAGATTTCTTTACTGCAGGGGTAGACAACCTCGGCCCTCCAGCTGTTCTGAAACTACAAGTCCCATGAGACATTGCAAGACCCTATCAATCGCAGAGGCAGAGACATGATGGAATTTGTAGTTTCACCACAGCTGGAGGGCCGAGATTGCCTACTTCTGCTTTACTGTGTTATAACACCTCTTGCCAGACATTTTTATTCTCTTGAAAAGACTAGACCACTGTAATGTAATATCAACTTCCTTCTCATCGGGATTGTTCCTGTATTGTTTAGAGAAGCCCCACTTGTACAGCTGTTAGTCTTTCACAACAATCTTGATCCCCCAACGGTGGGTACATACTGTGACTCTGCAGTATACCCATCCCCAGACCAGCAGAAAATCTACTACCTGGTAGTTTATACCATGGGAGCTTATTTAAAGGAGAAAAAATTAAGGTGCATTTAAACAGATTGATTGCCATGTACATCTACTCCCGATGCTTAGTAAATTCCCCTCATTATACTTACAAAACGACAATTTTTTAGTATTTGGTGGTAATCAGTTTTCTTTGTTTTCATACCAAATATGTGCATGTTGTGAGGCAAGCAAAGATGCGTGTTATTTTGTAAATAAGCTGCATGAGTGGTACCATTGTTCTTTTGTAGACCTTTTCATTTTCAATTTATTTATTTTTTTCAAGGCTGGTGAAGCATCACAGACTGAGACTGTTTCAGAAGAGCACAAAAGTTTGATCTGGACATTACTGAAGCAGGTGCGGCCGGGAATGGACCTGTCCAAAGTGGTGCTTCCCACCTTCATACTGGAACCCCGTTCATTCCTGGACAAGCTCTCAGACTATTACTATCATGCTGACTTTCTGTCTGAGTGAGTGAACTTTGGTCATTTCTATCAGTCGGTGTTAATGAAATAGAACAAGGCAGTTCTTGGAACTATAGAGCATCTAGCACATGGGTGCTCAGCCTGTGACCTTCCAGCTGTTGCAGAACTACAAGTCCCATGAAGCATTGCAAGCCGCTCACAGTTACAAGCATGACTCCCAAAGGCATGATGGGACTTGTAGTTCCACAACAGCTGGAGGGCCACAGGTTAAGCACCCACGATATAGCATGTAATCACTGGGGTCTCATCATATCTTTTATTATAATGCTTTTCTGGACAGTGTTTTACAAAGCACAGTCTTCCCTAGTTTACTATTTATTCATTCATTCAACTGTCACTTGTTTGAAATTTTTACTTCATAGTAAAGTTGTTGACTAAGTTGGGGGAGATTTACTAAAGCTGTATACTAAATTGATAATAGGGGAGTGGTGTTTACATTTAACACATCACATCTTTAGGAGGTATTCTCCCCATAGTAACAAAAGAAAGAGCAAAGTTATATATTGGGACGTTACATATACCTCCAAAGATAAGGTAAAAAGACAACAAATAAAAGTAAAAAATGATACAGCTTTATTATGACTACATTATATTATGCAGGTTGAAATAACTGGAGCATAGAAGCCAGTCAGCTTCTAATTTCAGCTTATCCAATTAAGCTTTGACAATACAACATGGAAGCTGATTGGTTACTATGAAGAGATGTAAATCTCTCCCTATGTGTGACACTTTGGGATCTATGTAGAAAACATTAGTTGGATGAATGTCACAAATATTATCTGTAATAGATTCATTTCTTCAATATAGTGGCCGACATGGGGTATATTTTCTCATTGAGGTATTTCAGAAAACAATATTGCATTTTGGCTGCCAGATGGGGCTGACAATCAACATTTTACAGATATTACAGCAAAAATGCATGCAGCCTGTACAAGTGTGTGTGACATTTGTCCAACTAATGTTTTATGAATGGACCCCTTGTGTACACCAAAGCATTTTAAGCAGCACTGAGCCTGCAGTTTATCTGGTAGCTGTGAATTCAGTGCTAGTACATGATTACTATGCAGTGGGTACATTTAGGAGCAAATTTCTCCAAGTATAGAGTAAAAAATAATGTTTATAAAACATTTAACAAGGACATAGTGGCAGGAACCGGTACAAAATTAGGGAAACGTGATTGGTTACAGCTTATAGTTGTAGCAGGCTAATCACATGAAAAATGGATGGAGGAATCCTTTTTGCTCTTCCGTTGTATTCTGACAGCAGGACTCCTCTGCTGTCAGAATACACTGATCAGCTGCTGATAGATGGATGGAGGAGTCGTTCTTGCTGTGCCATTGTGTTCTGACAGTGGGACGACTCCTACACCAAGCTGATTGGCTGAAAACCACCGACTGACAAATGTTTTCCACAAGTTCCATTGGACATATTTACTTCTGTCAAGCAGGAATGGCCATAGATGGATCAAAATTTGCCCGTTCCTGCTGAACTGGATACATTTTGATCCATCTATGGGCGGCTTTAAAGGTAAATCCTGGAGCCAAGATAACCTGCAGAGATGGTGAATGACAGGATTCTTCCTTTTGTCTGTAGTTTCTTAAAGGAGTATCAGTATGCAGTATGAGGACTGCAATAAATTTTGTTTCCATACATTCCAGAGTTTTTGTTACTGGCTTGTAATGTTATATACAAAGTGTCTACAAAAGTACCAGTATAAGGTTCTTTCTTATGTCTCTGCCCAGGACTTTTTGTTACTGTGTAATAAAATGTCCCATGGGCATGTTACAGTACATCATCTACCTTATTTACATTTTTTTATATATCTGTAATCACTTTAGTTTCTGCCCTCAGATGAGCTTACAATATCACTTCTTTGTCTCAGTCATATGCAAATAAACAAAAACTAGGACAATTAGTATGTGTTTGCTGTATAACGAAACCAGAGCACCCAGAAAAAAATCATGCAGACATAATGGGAGCATGCAAACACCATGGTGATCGAGTCCTAGTGGGGTTTGAACCTGTCTGTAAGTCCTACATGTTGCCCAGGAGGATTAAACTGTATGGATATAAATAGGGAGAGCTATCATTTAAAGTGGAATCCTATCAATTGTAAATATTGTGATATGTAACTGTAGCTTTGGTTCTTGTTCTTGTCTTCTCAGAAAGAGCTACATATGGTAGAAATGTGTGCACTGTCTGTGTTAAACTGGTCTTGGCAAGAAAATGATAGGGAGCTTTACAAAACAACATATTATCACCATAATAATTATCTTGTGTATTTTTCTTCACATGCCAAATTACCCATCTTGTTGTTCTCTGTGCAGCTGATACACAGTACCATAACACTTATAGTACTGTCATTTAAAGTCTGTACATATGTGGCAGCTAAGCACAGCTCTCCACTATGTCGGGATGTAAACACGTGGTAAAGAAAAAATTATGTCAGTGTAGTCTGCTAAGAAAACGGAAAATTGTATACTCACCTTTCCGTAATTTTCCTTTCCTGACGCATCTTCATGGCAGCACACACTGGGTTGTGACTCCGCCCCCACAACCTGACAGGATTGGTTAGCTATAAATTTGAAGGGGAGACGCCCCGCACCATTCTCTGTATATATCATCATAAAACAGCAGGGCGGGCATCTGTGTGCTGCCATGAAGATGCGTCAGGAAAGGAAAATTACGGAAAGGTGAGTATACAATTTTCCGTTTTCCTGACGCATTCATGGCAGCACACACTGGGAAATAACTCGCCAGTCGGGAGGGTGCAAGAAAACAGTAATATTTATTCTCTATAGCGCTGAGGAATTGGCTCTAAGAACAGATCTGCCAAAGTCGACGGTAGCCAGGAGAGCAGAATCCACTCTGTAGTGAGAAATGAAGATGTGTTGGGAAGACCAAGTTGCTGCTCTGCCTATGGTTTCCGGTAAAATCCCGCAATATGCTGCCCAAGAAGTGGCCACTGCCCCTGTCGAATGAGCCCTAATGCTCTTTAGGAGTCGTAAGTTGCTGGATGGAATAGGTCTCCGCGATAGCACGAACAACCAAGAGGTAATGGTACGGGAGGTAGCTGGCTGACCTCGTCTGCTCCCGTGTGGGATAATTAAGACAGAATCCGTCTTCCTAAGATGTAGCTGTGAAGTAACTGGAGATGGTAGGTTTGACATCCTAGGCATGGGACTCGCCCCTCTCATTAGTAAAAGATGGAAGGACGATGTCCTGGTTATAATGAAATGAGGAAGTTACCCTTGGATAAAAATGGTCTGAGGGCTTCAGAACCACTCTGTCAGGGGAGAACACTAAATAGGGGTTCCGTAGCCATAAGTGCTTGTATCTCCGACGTCCTCTTAGCTGAGGTGATCGCAATACGGGAAGCCATCTTCAGAGCTAGGTTCCACGGTGAGACTAAGTTGAATGGAGAAAAGGGTGGATTGGACAGGGCCTCAAGTACTACACAGAGATCCCCTGTTGGAAAGGCTGGCCTCCTAGGTGGTCTGATCTTACGCAGGCCCTGAGGAACAGAGTGACCGGATGATGAAGAGCCCATCTAGTACACATCATGGCTGAAAGGGCGGATACTTGCACCTTCAGGGTACCCGGGCCCGGGCCCTTGTTAAGCCCTGACTAAAGAAATTCAAGAATTTGAGATGGGATTCCAATCTCTTTGCTGCGACGACACGAACCTCTCCCAGATCCTAGTATAGGTGACATCAGTGGAGCTCCTTAGAGCTTGTAATAAGGTTGATATTACCTCCTGAGAGTATCCTAGTTCCCCTAACCTAGCCCTCTCAACTTCCAAGCTGGCAAATGCAGCTTCTCTGGGCTGGATGGAAGAATTGCCTCTGATGTATGAGATCCCAGGTTACTGGAAGATGTATTGGAGGCCGCGTACCTAGTTGTAGCAGGGTCGTAAACCATGGCCTCCTCGGTCGGAACGGTATTAGTACAATAACCGTGGCTGAGGACCTCCGAAGTCGGGACAGGAATCTTGTAATCCGAGAAGTTGGAAGAAAAATGTACCCCAGCTCGAAGCTCCATGGAAGAGCCAGGCAGTTTGTCCCTTCGGCTGATGGAAAGTGGGCTCTGGACAGGAACCTCTGACACTTGGAGTTCTTTGGCGTGGCCGCTAGGTTGACTTCTGGTATTCCACAAGTTTTCGTAAGAATGGAGAATACCTGTTGGTTCAGGGACCATTCGTTGTTTGAAAGTGTCTCTCAGCTTAGGTAGTTGGCCAACGAATTCTGTGTTGCCGGGACGTACACTGCCCATAGATCCAACAGGTGCACTTGTGCCCTTTCCAATATTGGCAAACTTCCTCTTGAAGCGTGCGACTCCTGATGCCCCCCTGTATCTGGATACATGACACCGCTACTTGTTGTCCATCCTGATCAGGACACTCTTCCCCTCTAGAAGAGGCGCAACGGCCAGGAGAGCCTGAAAAGCTGCTCTGAGCTCTAAAATATTTGACACTATGCCCTGAGCCCGAAAGTGCCACTGTCCTTGGGCTACCTGGTCTAGATAGTGTGGACCCCATCCCCCCTGGCTGGCGTCCGATGTTACTACTTCTGGACTTGGGGGAACTATTGGAATGGACTCCCTGAGGTTGGACGGGTGTGTCCACCACCATACTAATTGCTTTACCCAGTTCGGGATGTGAATGGTTTGGAGTATTGACGTTCCATTCCACTGCCTGAGAAAGGAGTTCTGTAAGACTTGCATGTGTCACAGGGGCCACTGTATCAAAGGTATGGATGCTGACATGGACCCCCGGGTACTGAGGCAGGCTCTGACAGTAGACGTCTGGATGATAGCAGATTCTGTACCTTCTGGAGTAAGGGCTTCAGCCTCTCTTGAGGGAGTTGCACCCGGTACAACCTGGTATATTATTCTGCCCCTAGGAACACCCTGACTTGCTGAATGCTCTGGGTGCTGAGGCGATGCCGAATGGGGGGCACCAAAATTGGAAATGAGATTGATAGATTGAGAACCGAAGGGACCTCTGGAAGGCGGGATGATCGGGACGTGAAGGTAAACGTCCGAAAAATCTAGGAGATAGCATCCAGTCTCCCACGTCCACTGTCAACAAAATGGACTGAAGGCTTTTCCAATCTGAGGGCCTCTATTTTGATCGTCTGTTGAACCTCTTTAGGTCCAGGACTGGACGTAGATCCCCTGTTTTTTTTTTTTTTTGTACCAGAAATAAAGGGGAATAAAACCCCCTCCCTTTCTGGTGCGGAGGTACTTGGTAGGCTGGAATGTGTTCCCTGGCAATGTGCCCATGAATTTCCAATTGTGACCGGTCTTGATAGAGGATAGTGTCCATGAATCTGTTATACGAGTTGCCCATATCCGAGCGAATCTCTTGAGTCTGGTGCCCACCTGAGCTGGGTGGGCAGACGGACCCTCAAAAAGGACTTCTGCTGTTCCCCGGCTGTGATAGCCTTGGCTTACTGTAAATACATGAAGGAGGGTCGAGTCTTCCAGTCCCTCCTAAATTTCCTGCCGGGACGGTAGGATCTAGCATCCCTGTACTTGACAGGAAGATCGCGTCTGTAAGCGGGGCCCTTCTGGGGCTCTGGTCTCCTATCGGAGGGAATCAGCCCGGATTTTCCCCCGGTAACCTTGGAGATGGCCAAGTCCATCTTTGTGCCAAATACACTTGAGCCGCCATATGGAGTTTTGCACCAGTAGATTTTGATGCTGTCTCCGCTATCCAGGGTCTCAGCCATAAGGCTCTTCCCAGTCATGAAGTCGCCCCCTCAGGAGCCGTAAGCCAACTTAATTTCCCTGCAGGGAGGAGAATATCTTCCCCTGGTCGGCTCCTTCTAGAATGGAATTCTCAACATTAGCCGCCCATGCAGCGATAGTTTTAGCGACTGCCGCCGTGGTGATAGCCGGCCTACTAGCGTCTCCTGTCGTGGAGCAGGCTTCCTTCAGTTCTATATTGATTTCACGATCAAGAACGTCCCGGATGGTAACTGCATCTTCAATCGGTAGAGAAACGTCTCTAGCGAGTCGCATTAAAGATGAATCGACCGTAGTTGCATTGATCAAAGAATTGATCCTAGACTCCCACAAGGGGTACAATCTGCAAACTTGTTGCTCATACTGGGCCGCTTATGCGATCTCCCCCACTCATCCTTTATGAGGTTTTCCAGCTCTTTGATGAAGGGAAATGATTCAGGACCCCCTTTTCAGCACCAGGAAATATTTCTGAACCTTCAGAGGTTCTGCCATAACCCCTTCCCAGCCGATCGCTTCCTCGACTGAATGGGCAAATGGTTCAACTAAAGAAGAGACAGTCCGACGCCTGCTCACACTCCTCATTCTTAGAGAGGGTTTTTGCAGCCTGGCGTAACGGCCGGGTGCTGAGCGATGTGCTTGGGGAAGGATCGCCCACAATTGATCCCTGTGCGATTCTCCTAGGAGCTCAGTATATACTCTGGCCTCCGAATTCTTGGTTTCTTCAATGAAGCACGAGCGGCAGGCCAATTCCCCTGGCAAGGCTGGCGCCCCGCATATTTGGCAAACATTTGCTGTGGTGCGGGTAAGATAGCTCCATCTGGGATGAAGGTAATCGTCTGCGGTGGGACCGACTATGACAGGAGTGGCTGTGACGCGAGCGGCTATGCCTTGCGCCTTCTGCCGGAAGCATGGCTAGAATCTCCCTCTGTGCCGCAAACTTGCGTCTTTTGACCCGAGGGCTACCAAAACTGTAGCGTCAGTGGCCAAGCTCTCTTTTTTGTCTCTTCTCTACTTACCACATTCTGGACGGCCTCTATACCTGGTCAGCTGATGGTGGTCTGCGAGGGCAGTGGCCCCCATGAGGATAGCAGGGACTCAGCCCGGAAAGGTGGGAAAAAAGAGAGAAGGGAAAACATTACAATATGTCCCCCCCCCAACATTTCTATTTATTAAATATAATGATTTATATACATATATCTATCCTTATTTTATTTTTTATTTTTTGGATTATATTAATTGTTTAATTATGGATATACTTTCTCCTATAATATGTTATAAATTAATATATAAATGTATTATATCTTCTATCCTATTTGTTCCTATTTCTTTTTTTTTTTTTTTTTGTGTAATCAATTGGCCCAGGCTGAACTGGGACGAGCCTGCACACACCTGGTGCAATCTTCACTCTGAGTAGAGCAGAGCAGCAGGACTGCAGCCAGAACTACAGAGCGATAGGACTGTTTCCTTTTTTTTTTTTTTTTTTAAACGGCGCCGCCATTTGGAAGAGGGCAGAGGAGACCGGCGGTATCATCACTGAGCTGCGTGCATGCGGAGAGCACTGAGGGGTACGCGGCGGTGACCCCGAGAGTATGGGGTGTCAGAGGAACCACAGGGCTCAGCAGAGCTGAGAAAAAAAAAACAGGCAGGCAAAGGTACAAAACAGACTAACCTTAGGTGGCAAATGTAATGATACAAATACCTTTGTGGAAGCACACACTGCACTGGAAGGAAAGACAGAGCGAAAGTGGGGGCCACTGCGAGATTTGAAGCTTCTTTAACCAGTTCCCGACCACCGCATGTACATATACGTCCACAATATGGCACGTACAGGCACATGGGCGTATAGGTACGTCCTCGCCTATTAGCGGGTGGGGGGTCCGATCGGGACCCCCCCCGCTACATGCGGCGGTCGGGTCCGCTCGGGGAGCGATCCGGGACCACGGCGCGGCTATTTGTTTATAGCCGCTCCGTCGCGATCGCTCCCCGGAGCTGAAGAACGAGGAGAGCCGTGTGTAAACACGGCTTCCCCGTCCTTCACTATGGCGGCGCATCGATCGCGTCATTCCCTTTATAGGGAAGACACGATCGATGACGTCATTCCTACAGCCACACCCCCAAACAGTTGTAAACACATACTAGGTGCACCCTAACTCCTACAGCGCCACCTGTGGTTAACTCCCAAACTGCAACTGTCATTTTCACAATAAAGAATGCAATTTAAATGCATTTTTTGCTGTGAAAATGACAATGGTCCCAAAAATGTGTCAAAATTGTCCGAAGTGTCCGCCATAATGTCGCAGTCACGAAAAAAATTGCTGATCGCCGCCATTAGTAGTAAAAAAAAAATAAAAAATAAAAATGCAATAAAACTATCCCCTATTTTGTAAACACTATAAATTTTGCGCAAACCAATCGATAAACGCTTATTGCGATTTTTTTTACTAAAAATAGGTAGAAGAATACGTATCGGCCTAAACTGAGGAAAAAAAATGTTTTTATATATGTTTTTGGGGGATATTTATTACAGCAAAAAGTAAAAAATATTGCTTTTTTTTCAAAATTGTCGCTCTATTTTTGTTTATAGCGCAAAAACTAAAAACCGCAGATGTGATCAAATACCACCAAAAGAAAGCTCTATTTGTGGGGAAAAAAGGACGCCAATTTTGTTTGGGAGCCACGTCGCACGACCGCGCAATTGTCTGTTAAAGCGACGCAGTCCCGAACTGTAAAAACACCTTGGGTCTTTAGGCTGCATATTGGTCCGGGGCTTAAGTGGTTAAAGCTTGCTACAGATGCCAGTATAATTTCAGAGCCCCTGAGACCACCAGAACGGGGTTCCCACCATAAAGCTCATTTAGAGACTGTACAGGAGGGACTTCCAAACAGGAGAGGCTGAACCTGCTGGGGCGATCTGCGGTAAGAGGCATGCTTCTTGCTTGTTCGTCCAATCTGTCAGGTGAGGATAAAAAAAGAGAATGGTGCGGGGCGTCTCCCCTTCAAATTTATAGCTAACCAATCCTGTCAGGTTGTGGGGGCGGAGTCACAACCCAGTGTGTGCTGCCATGAATGCGTCAGGAAAGCTAAGATATTTGTGATGCATATTTTGCTTTTCCTAAAGAATTAAGGTACCTCAATATACAGTTTTAGCTAGACAGCAGTTGTAATGCACTGGCCAAACAAGCGGGGGCCTTTGCCAATTCCAAAAAGGTTGGGACACTGTGTAAAATCTACATAAAAACAGAATGCAATGGTTTGCAAATCTCATAAACCCATATTGTATTCACAATAGAAAATAGAAAAACATCTCAAATGTTCAAACTGAGAAAATATAATTTTCAGGGAAAAAAAGGTAATTTTGAAATTGGCAGCAACACGTCTCAAAGTTGAGACAGGGCAACAAAAAGCTGGCAAAGTGGTACTAACAAGGAAGAGAGGAGGGAGACCGTTTTGCAACTAATTAGGTTAATTGGCAGCAGATCAGTAACATGATTGGGTTTATAGAGGTGACAGATTCAGAAAAAAAATGTAAAGCAATAAAAAGCAGCAAAATAGGACTTCTGCATGTCTAAATATGCAAAGCAAAGCATGGCAGAAGTTGAAATTCACACATGTGGTCTACTTCAAAATTGAAACCCTTCTTTTCAGATCCTTCAAAACCACTTTACAAATCTGTCAGAAATATAATATTAACACCAAGGTAAGCAAGTCCTAAGGCCTCTATAGGCAATAGTCTCAGTGAAAACAATTGGTTATGTGACATCTGTCTATCTCCTCACACAACTTACTGGGACCATTGAAGTCTTCCAGCTTAGCTTGACTGGTAAATGTGCAGTATTTACAGTTAGCAATTTCCACCTTTTTTTTTCATATGAAAAGTTACAATTGGCAAGTGTGCGATAATGAGCAGATGAGAAAGTCTTGTTCTCATGTAGCATAATTTCTACACAGCCCAATGTCTATTTGGCCTTTATAATCCATACTTTAAATTTGCCACATCACTTTCAAAGTTTGAGCCATATGTGGACCCCCTTAGCTTTTTCTATTGACGGTGGTTATATTGTAACTCTTACATGAAAAAACTTTATATACTGTATTGTTATTTTTGTATTGCATATGTTGCAACCCTGTTAGGCTACATGCTGAAATGATCATTTGTCAAAAGTGTATGTAATTTACCTAGAATTCTACTGAAAGTTCACTAGTTCTAGAAAAAGTATTAACTTTTTAAATTGTGTTATAGATAGGCAAATAAATACTATGAAAGAAGAGACAATCTTTTCTAGTAATTTTTTTTTATTTAAAAAAAAATAAAAAATCTGTTTAGGGACTCAACAAGGAAGTATACATATCATAATTTTGAATTGAGTAATCATTAATGAAACAGTACAGTCTCTGTACAAATTTACCGTACTGTGATGTCTCATAACACGACCTTTAAAAAGTACCAGGTTGTTATTCAAACTATAAATATCAAACATCTGCAGGCTAGGTGAAGCAAATACAGTGCCACTGCCCAAGATAAGTGTATACCTCCTTGACTCTTGATTTGATGTCTCAGTTTTAGAGAACAGGGACAAGTAGTATTTAACAAAGTGCCCAGATCTACTTTGTCTTTAGCAGAATCCTTTATGGCCAGGCTAATGATGTGAGAAACCTTTAGGAGGACCCCACAGGGACACAGACGGTAAACCTGATAGGCAGTCTAAGCCCTTACCAAAACTAAAATAAATTATGTGCCTTTCCATACACTTTAAAAAAAACTGTGCACAGTAAATAAAAAAAAAAACATTACATTTCTTAAGAAATCTATAAATCCATTAACATCAAATCCAAGTATTTTTTGGTGTTCCCATGACAAGTTTGTAGTAAGTGGGTATTTTTTTCTACCACTGAAACCTGTAAAGACTTGATATATCAAATGGATTTTTCTTTTTGTTACCAGGGCGGCTCTAGAAGAAAATCCCTACAGCCGGATGCAGAAAGTTGTGAAGTGGTATCTGTCAGGATTCTACAAAAAGCCAAAGGTTTGATTGGTGTAAAATGTATAGGATTTGATAAGATATTTCCATGCTGGGACGTTTATTTTATTTTTTTTATGTCCTTTAAAAGTTAGCCTGTGAAAATTCTACATGGTTGTCTCTTACAGTAAGTGCCGGTTCACACTTGGGATCCGACTTGTGTCGCCCCAAGTCGCGCAGAATGATAAATTCCATTGAAGTGAATGAGATCCGTCTTAATGTACACTACTGAAGTCGCTCCGACTTCAGAAAAGGTTCCTGTACTACTTCAAGGCGACTTGTACCCATTGATTTCATGGGAAGTTGCCTCCAAAGTCGGATCACTGTCTTAACTGAAGCGACTTTACAGGAAGAGAAAATAGTTTTACTCAGGCAAACCCATCCTTCCCACAGAGCTGATTATTCTGTGATTAGCCACAGCCAAAGTCGCCTGTCCTGGAGGCAACTTTAGGTCGCGTTGTAAGTTGCTCCAATCGCGCTGAAGTTGGGTTGCCCCTGTGTGAACCGGCACTTAGGGGTCTAGTTATAGCGGAGAGTGGACACAATATCCTCTTTTCACTGGACACCACACTGGTTGAGCTACTAAAACTGGAGAGTGCGAAGTCTGGTGCAGCTGTGCATGGTAGCCAAATGGCTTCTAACTTCAGCTTGTTCAAATAAGCTTTGACCAAAAAAAAAACCTGGAAGCTGATTGGTTTTCTCCTATGGGCAGTATCACCAATTAATAATTTTGTTCGGAGAGGCCAGGACAGCTAGTGACTTCAGGAGCGGAGTTTTGTTTGGCTTCTGTGGCATACTCAAGAAATTGGAAAAATATGAAACAAATAATTTTTCCAGTTGCCACTTTGAAGTCTATAAAACTTTGACTCTAGACAATTGAATGACCCTTGCATCCTTCCCTCCATTTGATTTTTAATTTTATAAAAAACCTTTTCTAAGAAGAAATATTGGACTGTATAAAGCAGCACTTAGCAAGAGCATTTCAGAAAAATTGCACCATTTGTTTTAGTTTACCACTCTTTCTGTCAAAGGATTTTCTTCCTATTGAGTATAAAAGCAAATTTGAAAAGCAGGGTATAAGCAACACTGAAAAATTTGTTTTTCTTCCACTACATAATTTTGATAATTTTATAGGTAAAGTCCAGGTAAAAGTTAATTCTTTAATGTAAAACACTGCTGAACACGAATGTCTGTATCATAAAACCATTTCAGGGGTTTATTATAAAAAGTTCAGCTTAGTCCATTAATGTAATTTACGTTGGTGTTATTAATTAAACAGCAGTTAGAACATCTCCTTCTAAAAATTGTAGTCTGCTTTTCATTCAGAGTGAAGTAATGCCTTAGTAGAACAATCCTCTGTGTGTATTACGCTTTTCCAATGTATATAACTGCACGTGTTTAAATGTTTTTTTTTTTTATTTCCTTCTTAAGGGTCTGAAAAAACCTTATAATCCTATTCTTGGGGAAACCTTCCGCTGCTTGTGGATCCATCCAAAAACCAGTAGCAAGACCTATTACATTGCTGAGCAGGTATGGACAACTTTGCCAGAAGCTATTGTTTTGCCTTGTATATAATATTTGCTGACCATTGGGATTTAATATTACGGGCATAAAAACTTTGCATCATATACAACATTTAATATACAAATACATCAGAACTGGCAGAAAATGGTTAACAGCCTCCTTTAGTGATACTATAAGATGAAAAGCACCCAAAGGGAGCTGTCATTTTTAATAATTATTATGCCCATTTAAAATGCATCTAAATACCTGATCCACCAAGAGCTTCCTACTCTCACGTCTGCTCTACCCATCTAAATTACCCTGTTTTAGGAGTAAAGTACATAAAATAAGAAACTACACATTTTTTTTTCAAAATTTTAAGTGCTTGTAAATGATCACCTCGTAAAACGGCCCATTCAGTTTAAAAAATAAATGAAAGGCAAAACATTTTTGTGTAGATGTCCAAAACATTATAAATACCCATTTTCCTTTTTTTATAAGTGATGACATTCTCTCTGTTCTTAGCTGCATACGAACGGGGGGGGGGGAAGCAACAGCACACTTAGCTTCCCAGTGAAAGTCTGTGCAGGAAAGCCGTGTCAGGACAAGTCAGATCATTGGAGGAGAGCGTAGCGAGAGAACTGACCACACTGTGCTCTCCTGTTAATAGCAAAGCAGAGGGACTGGCAGGAACACCAGGGATTTCACACAAAGGAAGCAATGCAAAAAGAACAGTGTGGCGATAAGCACATATCACACTGCTGTACAGTGACCAGAATGAATTTACACTATGTGACACTTCAAATAAAGTTGAAAAATATAACAAGCAGTATGATGCACTGAATAATGCATCACGCTGTTCCCTTCCAGAGCGGACATTGACGCTAGTCTCCACAGTAAAACACAGGTTATTGTGAACCTAGTTTAGGCCTTCATTCACACATCCTCCAAGTCACTGTGACATGTTTTCAGCCACGGACAGCTCTGGCTTCTCTCATCAGACTGTCATTTAGTTGTACAGGTTGAAAACAAAATAGATCTGCACCCGCACTTATGGTGCACAAAGGCATCTATCTGCCTACAATGTCAAGCATCTGCTAATGGGTGTACTCCCTCTGACACCACTATAATGTGAAAGAAAGAAAAATAGCAGTGCTAATGGTTACAGTGCCAATGTGCTCTGAAGCTACAAACACCTGCATTACTTCATGTAATTGTGCAAAAATATTAAATGAAGTGTAAACCATCACATTTTTTTAGTACACCCTTGTGGTTTCTTCTTGGTCAGTCTGCTTAGGAGAGAAGAATAAGGTCCCAGAGAGTTTATGAAAACCTAAGGAGGAAAGCAATCTGCCTGAAGAAAAAGCTTTGCCCACCTTATTACACCTTATTACAAGGGGTCAGTTAGGGCTGGTGAAGGATTTACTTCAAAGGGGGCACCAGCACTGAAGTACAGAAGTGATTTTTTTTTTTTTTTTTTTTTTTTTGCACAAAGGACTTTTTGAGATTTGTCACCTCTCTTGGCCTTTTCTTGGCATTGAAATTGTGATTAATTGCATAACTGTTCACCAATTTAATGTGGATTTTTTTAATGATACTTGCTTTATATATAAATATATAAAGTATTTTTTTATATATATATTTATATATAAAAAGTATTTATACCCCTTGAAATTTTCCATATTTTGTCATGTTACAACCAAAAAACGTACATGTTTTTTATTGGGATTTTATATGAAAGACAAACACGAAGTGGCACATAATTGTGAAGTGGAAGGAAAATTATAAATGTTTTTCAATTTTTTTTTACAAATATGTGAAAAGTGTGGTGTGCATTTGTATTCAGCCCCCCTGATTCAATACCTTGTAGAACCACCTTTTGCTGCAATTACAGCTGCAAGTCCCTTTTGGGGATGTCTCTACCAGCTTTGCACATGCAGAGAGTGACATTTTTGCCCATTCTTCTTTGCAAAATAGCACAAGCTCTGTCAGATTGGATGGAGTGTGTCTGTGAACAACAATTTTCAAGTCTTGCCACAGATTCTTAAATGGATTTAGGCTAGGACTTTGACTAGGCTTTGATCTAAACCAGGGATATGCAATTAGCAGACCTCCAGCTGTTGCAGAACTACAAATCTCATGAGGCATAGCAAGACTCTGACAGCCACAAGCATGACACCCAGAGACAGAGGCATGATGGGACTTGTAGTTTTGCAACAGCTGGAGGTCCGCTAATTGCATATTACTGATCTAAACCATTCCATTGTAGCTCTGGCTGTATGTTTAGGGTTGTTGTCCTGCTTGAAGGGGAACCTCCACCCAGTCTCAAGTCTTTTGCAGACTCTAAGGCCTCGTACACACGATCAGTCCAATCCGATGAAAACAGACTGAAGGACCGTTTCATCAGTCCAAACCGACCGTGTGTAGGCCCCATCGGACTGTTGTCCTTCGGTCCAAAAAACAGAGAACTTGCTTTAAAATTGGACAGATGGACGCCTGACCGATAGGTCAAAACCGATGGTTAGTACGCAAAAGCATCGGTTCCAAACCCGCACATGCTCAGAATCAAGTCGACGCATGCTTGGAAGCATTGAACTTCGTTTTTTTCAGCACGTCATGTGTTTTACGTCACCGCGTTCTGACACGATCGTTTTTTAAACTGATGGTGTGTAGGCACATCAGACCATCTGTCAGCTTCATTGGTTAACCAATGAAACGGACCTTCAGTCCGTTTTCATCAGTTTTGACTGATCGTGTGTACAGGGCCTTACAGGTTTTCTTTGTCTGTATTTGGCATCTTCCAACTTCCCATCAACTCTAACTAGCTTCCCTGTCCCTGATGAAGAAAAGCATCCCCCCAAACATGATGCTGCCACCACCATGTTTCATGGTGGGGATGGTGTGTTCAGGGTGATGTGCAGTGTTGGTTTTCTGCCATACATAGCGTTTTGCTTTTAGGCCAAAAAAATGAAATTTTGGTCTCATCTGACCAGAGCACCATCGTCCACATGTTTTCTGTGTCCCCCACATGGCTTCAGAAAACTGCAAATGGGGCTTCTTATGGCTTTCTTTCAACAATGGCTTTCTTCTTGCCACTCTTTCATAAAGGCCAGATTTGTGGAGTGCACAACTAATAGTTGTCCTGTGGACAGATTCTCATACCTGAGCTATGGATTTCTCCCCTCCTCTCAGGACGTCCTCCGGACGTCCTAGGGCTTGGCTTGTGAGGAAACCTCTGGTGGAATACTTGGTAATCTAGGAAGTGAACCTTATTATTGCTTCAGAAGTTCCTGCCGGGGAGATTCTCCTCGCTTGCAAGGCTTTTTCAAACATTTGCAGCTCCTGCTTACGGATAAGGGTGCCATTCGAGGCATACATACAGTCAGGTGGTAGAACTTTTTTGGCAGGACAGGAATTAGTGAAGAGTGAGAAGAGTCAATGCCAGACACAGACAGACACAGAAGAGGTCCCAGGTTCAAGCCCAGGTCCTGACACTCTAAAATCTAGTGGAACCAAATGCATTCAGCAGTTACCCAATTAGTAAATCCACCTGTGTGTAATTTAATCTGAGTATAAAGACAGCTGATCTGTGAAGCCCTAAGAGGTTTGATAGAGAACCTTCGTAAATAAACAGCATCATGAAGGCCAAGGAGAACACCAGGTGTCGGGACCTGGGCTTGAACCTGGGACCTCTTCTGTGTCTGGCATTGACTCTTCCCATTGAGCTATCTCGGATGCTGGACAGCTCCCTGTCTGATCTGCTGGACAAACCTACCTGATCCATTGGAATACTCTGCCATGTGTCTTGATTGTTGTTGAACCTTGAACCCCTAGCTCCTCCCATGAACTTCCTTGTCTCAGCACTTCCCCATTGCCAGGTCATTGTGCCTTCCCAGCCAGTGCTTTGCGATTTGTCTGCTCTGCTGCCATTTGTACCTGCAACCACCCGTGTTTGACCCTCAGTATGTTCCTGAACTACTCTTCTGCCTGATCCTAATCTGCAACCACTCGTGTTTGACCCTCGGCCTGTTCTTTGACTACTCTTCTGCCTGATCCCAACCTGCAGCCACTCATAATTGATCCCTTGGCTTGTTTACTGACCACGCTGCTGTTTCATCCTTGTCTGCTCATCCGCTACTGTACCCCGGCTTGCTCACACCCTGGTGTCTGCCTTAAATCCATTTCCACCATCAGGAGCTCTGGGGAAAACCAGCTAGTACTTGGACTCCGCAACTCAGGGGAGCCTGTATTATCTGCCAGAAGTGATTGCCTGAATACCTGTCCTGCCACTGCTATAGCTACTGGCCTCTGAGCCTGACCCCAGATCGTGAAATAGAGGGGGTTATATTTTTTTAAATTTTGAAAACATTTATAATTTTCCTTCTACTTCACAATTATGTGCCACTTTGTGTTGGTCTATTAAATAAAATCCCAATAAAATACATTTAACATTTTGGTTGTAACATAATATGTGAAAAATGTCAAGAGGTGTGAATACTTTTTCAATGCACTGTGTGTGTGTGTTTAAAAAAAAAATAATAAAATTGTATAGAGGCCTAGGTTCATAAGGCGTGATTAGTTAAATAGAAAGGTCTGATAGTTGTTCAGGTTGACCAGGTACTGCTGCTGATTGGAACACATGGAATCCTGGCTGTGAATGAATCCTTACAGTGCTGAAACCTGCTTTGTTTAGTATGCTTCCATTACTAATTTAGATTTACATTTTAGTATTTGTTAGCTTGAGGCCCGACAAGCCTTGGTAATAGTACATAATTATTTTAAATCTGTGACATAATTTTTTTACTTTATTACTAGGTTTCCCATCATCCACCAGTGTCTGCCTTTTATGTCAGTAATCGCAAAGATGGATTTTGTCTTAGTGGGAGTATTCTGGCCAAATCTAAATTTTATGGTAAGTAAGTCTGATTCTATTCTATTAATGACAGTGCTTTGTACAGCAGTTAAAGTAGACCTAGCCCATGATATTTTTTGTGTTGTGTGAATGTGTTGTAAGTAATACTTAAACTTGCAAACTCTTAAAGAGATCACTGCACTTCATCTTTATTAAATGTATCATTCTTTTTTCTTTAATTTCCCTGCGAAGGCCTGTGCCGCCTTTCTTCACGAGTCATTTAAGGCCGCATCTACTTCCAGGATTAAGATGCTGGTCTTTGGAGAGTCAAATCCTCTAAATCCTGGGCTCTCAATAGAAACCTTTGCCCTTGCCTGTGTATATGTCTCACACAGATTAGCCCCTGTTCCTGTTTCTCAATCTATGTCCAGCTAGTGTAAAAATCTGTCACTCACATAGGCCAGTTTTCTGCCTCTCACTATATGACCTAATTAAAAAAAAAAAGTCTTACACACATCGTCTCTCCTTTCATCCTTCGACTTGACATACCACTAAGCTAAATAGTGTAACTGAATGATCATTGAGGGATGTAGGACTGAGAAACTACGTCCCCCTGTCTGTAGTCTAATTATACAGTTGTTTCTGAATGCCCCCCTTAGGCAGACCATTCTTATACTCATTCATTTGACTGAGGTTCTAGGACTGCTTTTTAATTATAAAAAGTATTTGTTATTGTTTGCATGCTGTTTTCAATGGCATGCAGAGGGTGATTCCAAAAGTGCAATAGCCCCGGGTATCCAATTGGGGGGGGGCGAGGGCATCTGGAGACAAAACAGACAACGAATGGCATCAGCAGGCTCTTAGCCATTCTGACGTGGGCGCTAACTGGTGATTTGTCTCTATCGGTGATCTGCCATCTGGCAACCAGACTTCAACATTAGAAAATCTGAACAGATGACATTTCTACAATGAGTAAGGGTAAACTTTTATAAACCTGGTAATCTGGAAATCATAGACATTTGGCACTGTTAGAAATGAAACTACAGCCATGAATGTATCAGGTCTGGTTGCAGTTTTATTTCTAAGCCACGGTACCAAGTGTCTGTGCTGGACTTTACAAGGTCTATAAGCTTTACCCTTACTTATTGTGGAAATGAATGATGGTCCTCTTCTCCATAGGTTTATGTTAAAATGAGTAGGCTGTCCAACTGCAATAAAAAGAAGTACGGTGAAATTGCATGGGAACATGTGTAAACTGGCCCTTAGGGCCATACGCCAAACCTTTACTCGCCACTGGCTGTATTTTATGACATGTCAAGATTTCAATCGCCCAACAAATAAAATTAAAAATTACAACAACAATATACAAAGCCATCCACAACTCTGCCGCAAGCTACGTCTCTAATCTTATCTCAATATATCGCCCATACTGTACTCGCCGCTCCTCCCTAGATCACCAGCTCTCTATCCCCCTTGTCTCGTCCAATGCTCGCCTCCGGGACTTTTCCATAGCCTCTCCCATCCTCTGGAACTCTACCTCAATCTCTCCGGCTATCTCCCACTCTGTCTACCTTTTAGGTGATCCCTGAAAACCCATTTCTTTAGTGAAGCTTATCCTACCACCTCCTAACTAATGAATTTTTAATTCCTTTGTACCACTTGCCCCACCCTATTTGATTATAAGCTTACAGGAGAAGAGCCCTCCTAACCCGCTTGTATTCAATGTTACTGTAACTGTCCCTTATATTGTACAGTGCTGCACAAGCTGTTGGCGTGTTCTAACGCTTGTATAATAATAATAATAATGATATTAAAGCGGTCCTAAGCCTTACACCAGTAGAAACTGTAATGTAGCCTATTTTAGTTTAAATACTATATTAAAGCATCTGATGTTGATCTTCGTTGTATTCTAAGTTGCTGAAAAATGTTTTCAGATGTGTCTTACATTAAAATATAATTAAACTCTCACAAAAGAATACTTTTTGTAGACCACTGTTGGTAAAGTATAGTATTTACAATCTCTCTTTTTTGCCATATATATAAAATAAAACCTGGAGCATCCTGCATATTACCATTGATGTGGGGCTTCCGCCCACACTGAAAGATTTAAAGTTTATCTTAATCATGCTATACAGGACACAGGCAAAGTATTCATACACCATGCGTTAAAGGCTCGTACCTTCAGGTGACTAAACTCTGGCAAAGCTTTCAAGGCATGCTCAATGGGCATCTTCACTATGAACTCTTTACCCATTCTGTGAGTCCCCAGTGTGTTTTGCTTGTGTCCTAAGGTGATGAACCTCTCCTCCCTTGCAAAGAAATCAATCTTGGCTTAAAGAGGAAGAAAACCCTGCAAAAAAAAAAGTCCCCCCCCCCCCCCCTCCCTGCAAAGTAAAGGCATATTGTGCTAGTAATCATCGCATACTAGCACATTATGTGACAATTACCTGCAAACGAAGCTCGTGTTATCCCCGCTGCAGGCCGCATCCATCTTCACCCCTCTTCCTTTTAGGGCCGTGGACTCCGGCACTGTGACTGGCCGAAACCGCATGCGCGCAGGAGCCGCTAGTCACGGCACTCTCGCCTGAAGAAACAGTACAGGCAGCTGCTTCTTCAGAGCGCATGCACCGATGACATCATTGGCGCAGTATACAGTAAATATCCCCTAAACTGTGAACGTTTAGGAGATATATACAGTACCTATAGGTAAGTTTTATTGTTGGCTAACCTTTTATACAAATGTCTCGGAAAAGTTTTAAAATTTTTGTTAGCTCTTCAATCATCTTCCTCACTATCTTCACAAATAACAATAGAAGCAGTGCATCTGTTCTTGCCCAGTGTACCCGTAAAAGTAAAAGCTCATGCTCATGCTCACATCTTCTCTCTGAGTTGTGGGCAGGCTTTCAGTAACCTCACTTAATGCAGGACTGTTGGTCCTGCATTGTATGTGATGGCATCACAGCTGCAAATGCCTTGGAGCGCTGAGGAGGGACTGGTTGCATTGAAGATGGAGCCTGCAGAAGCAAGGAATAAGGTAAGTAAAAAGTGTTTTTTTTTTTTTACTGGTAACTTAGGCAAAGATGAGCATTTAGCTCTTGCAATTGGGGAAGTCATACTGCATAGGTAGTTTTTTTCTGTTACCCAGAGTTTATCTTTAAAGAAGTATTAAACCCAAATTCAAAAATGTATAATATTGCAGCTTACAGATCATTAGATGTGGTGGCTTCATTAGTTGTCTCTTTCTTAGGCTTTTTTTGCCTCGGTTTTCTCCTGGTTATCTGGCCAGTAATAAACCTCCTTATATTGGTGAGACAAGACTCAGGAATGGAGGAATGAGAACAGAAGGCAAAGCAGAATTGTCACTTTGGGGGAGAGGAGAGTGTTACATGTACTAGCAGATTTAAATATGCTAACACATTAAAGCCATACTCCAGCACACACTTTATAAACAGTTACCGTAAATAGTTTTTCCTTTTGGGATAAACATTTTGCGTGAATAAAAGCTAATCATTTTAATAATCCCACCAGTGTTAAGTGTTTTATCTCACCCATGTAAACCGATACATTCTACTGAGAGTTTGAGCTTGTGAAAAATTACAGACTTGCTGGCTGGATTACAACGTGAAAATAGAAGGAAAGCCTAAAAAAAAAAAAAAATTCAGCCATCACATCTTAGAATTGGTGAGCTACAATATAATACATTTTTGCTATTGGTTGCTCGCAGAGCTGTGCTGTGAATAGACCAGCTCTCTGCAAATATATTTATAGCACCCACCCTGACCCAAAATTCAGCCTGGTTTTATCACAGTTGACGGAGAACTTGTCAGAAGTTGCCATGCCGATAACAGAAGAATGGAGCAGAAAAAGGTCCACGATTTAGGGCTTTGAAGAGAGATGAGAAAACGCTGCAGATATATGTCCCCAGCTCAAATTTCATGAATGTGGTTTACATCCACCTTTAAGTTTTTGGGTTTAGATAGACTTTTATTTTTGGAAATTTTTATCCCACAGGCAATTCCCTCTCAGCTCTTCTGGAAGGGGATGGAAGACTAACATTCCTTAACAGAGGAGAGGACTACACTATGACTATGCCTTATGCACACTGTAAAGGTAAGAATCCTTCTACCTAGTACTATGTTATGGCGTTGTCCAATACCCTACTGATGTTTTACCTATTTATGCGTTTCTGCAGGAATCCTTTATGGCACCATGACTCTAGAGCTTGGAGGAAATGTCACCATTACATGCGAGAAAACTGGGTATAGTGCCATTCTAGAGTTTAAATTAAAGGTATGGATGCTTTTCTTTTTATACATACGGAGTGTGTTCCCTTTATTAGGCACGCCAACAACTATCATGTAAACGACTGACAGTAAATGGTCACAGTGCTTTATGAAGCAGGCTGAGAATTATATGCAACATGTGAAAGATAAATCTAGACTTTGATGAACAAGAGTGTTGCTTTTTCTTTTTCCAAACACACAGCAGTTTTGCAGATTGGCCGCATTGGTTAGTGTTTGTAGAGATTGTTTTTACCCAAGACTCATAAAAGGAGATGGTCACTTTCCACCTCAGGAAAAGGAAGAGTGCATAACCTGCCATCCTGATCACAGTCCTAAATCAGATCTCAATTCTCTGTTTAATGTAAGGAAAATTTCAATTGTCATCCCTTTCTGTGCTTGTTTGCTTATCATATACTATGCACAGGAAGATCAACTTTTAATGCTTTGTGTGAGCATTTGTGTTTTAAGATACGTATAGGGCTATTTTATCACAAACATTTGGATGGCAGTGTGGGCGCCTGCTGACACACAATGCGACCCTGCCCCTGCTCTCTCGTCACTAGTTTTGTTTGACAGCAGCAGGAGCTGATGTCTCCCACTGCTGTCACCGAAGTACAGTGAGAAGGAAGAAAGAGAGCAGCTTGGCTGCTCTCGGGGTGAGCACTGGACCAAGATCGAGCTCGGTACTGAACCAAGATCGGGCTCAGGTAATTATTTAGGGGGGAGCTACACCTTAAGGAAGAAGGGAAAAAAAACATTTAGGCCCAGATCCACAAAGAACTTACGCTGGCGTATCTATTGATACGCCGCGTAAGTTCTAAGATGCCCCGTCGTATCTTTGTTTTGTATCCACCAAACAAGATACGACTGAATGTGGGCTCGATCCGACTGACGTACGTCTTAGTACGCCGTCGGATCTTAGGTGCATATTTACGCTGGCCGCTGGGTGGCGCTTCCGTTGATTTCCCGCGTAGAGTATGCAAATTAGCTAGATACATCGATCCACAAACGTACGTCCGCCCGGCTCATTTTTTTACGTTGTTTACGTAAGGCTTTTTTCGGCGTAAAGTTACCCCTGCTCTATGAGGCGTACGCAATGTTAAGTATGGACGTCGGCCCAGCGCCAAATTTTCCGTCGTTTGTGTAAAACGTTTGCGAATAGTGTTTTGCGTAAATTACGTTCACGTCGAAAGCATTGACTATTTGCGACGTGATTTTGAGCATGCGCACTGGGATACCCCCACGGACGGCGCATGCGCCGTTAAAAAAAAACGTAATTTACGTGGGGTCAAGTTGAATTAGCATAAAACACGCCCACATCTTAGTCATTTGAATTCCGCGCCCTTACGTCGACACATTTACACTACGCCGCTGTAACTTACGGCGCAAATTCTTTGTGGATACGGAAAATTTGCTATAAGTTACGGCGGCGTAGTGTATCTGAGATACGCTACGCCTGCCTTAAAGATAGGCAGATCTTTGTGGATCCGGGCCTTAGCCTTTTACTACCACTTTAAGCATATGTGAAGTTTAAAGCTAAACTTTGGAGAACAAAAATAAAATTACCCTTGGTGGGGAAGCACACTGCAGTGGTAGTTTTTTCAATTTCCTGGATTTCTGTTTTTACACCCTTCTACTCCTGAAATCATAGTAATAATTACCCTTCTAAAGAGCTTCTTTGCAACCTCTTTTTGCCTAATAGTATGGTGTAAATTACTGCGCTGCTAAGTGTGCATGTATGTATCAAGCTGCTATACACAGCTACTGAAAAACAAGAAGCAAAAAATGAAATGTGGACAAAAAAGTGTAGCGCTCTGATACAAAAAAGGTATGACAATAAAATCAAAACCATGCGTGGTCAATATGCAACAATGTGAAATGCACATGTATATGAAGACACAGATGTCATAACCATAAATATAAAAGTCCAAAATGAACCAAGTGATAAGTGAATGACACAAAGTTCAAAATTGAAGAGTGAGATGGAATCTTCCAGAGATAAAATAAGTGAATATAAGTGAATTTCCAAATGAAGAAATATCCCGTCACCAGTGTGAATGCAGGCTTACCGGAACGTGTGGACTCTGCGAAATGTATATTTCCAGAGTCAATCAGGATTGGTATGAACTGGAAACCACGGTGTGGAGTTACTTCATGAAGGGGTCAACGAATGATCTTAGTACAATGACCTAGGGAGAAGCTGGAAGGTCTCTCGCTCAGGGAATGCAGGAGATGGTCATCCGTGTTTAAAGGTCACATGTAGACGTGGAAAAGAGAAGAGGGGACGCCATAGTGTAATACCGTAAAAAAATCAGTTTAAGTTTAATTAAAGGTTGCACTTACATGTCAGATGAGAATAAAGCGCATATCAATATAGTGATGGCAACATTGGAGTCATCCCTGACGCGTTTCGTGTAAACACACGTTGTCAAATGTTGTCTTTTTGCCTGCCTACTGATTGAATGATGGAGGAGGAGGAGCACACTGATGGGGTCATCTCTAGAATCTCTCCTCCTGTAAACTTATTTAGTGTTATGCAGACAAGCACTGTGCAAACCCGTGAATTCTTGACGGATTTGAAGTGCTTCCCTTTTCCCTGATTGCTGTTATGATGTCAAAACAAATGTAGACAAATTAGCTAGTTGTATATAAAATACATTTCATGTATGTTGTAAATTTTATAATTACTTAAATGGGTTATTTTATTTTATTTTGTATCTGTGTGATCGAGATCACTATGTCTATTTCATACAGGGATTTGTGAGATGAGGAAAAACAAGCTAATCCTATTAGGAAGCTATTTTTCACCTATCACTAGTTCATCTGTATTGTAGTGGAACATACCTGGTATCGAAGTGCTGTATGCTTGACACCCTAGGCTCTGGATTGCATTGGTTGAGAAAGGGCTCTTAGGTTGGTGTATCATTATAAATTACGCCACTTCGGCCTGGTTCACACCTATGCATTTTTTAGTGCAGAAAGCCACTACAGTTCATTTAACATGGTTTCCTATGGGACATGTTCACATCTATGCCTTTTTCAGTCTCTACGTTTCTGGAAAGGGTCAGGTACTTTTTTTTTTTTTTTATGAAAAACAGTGCTTTTTTGGTTCATAGAGTTCAATGGAAAACCTGCAGAAAAGCATGTAGTGCGTTTTTGCCACAGTTTGCATTTTGTGTTTTTTAATCTGCCCAACAAGTTGGCCAAAAAAAATATATATATAAAAAAAACACAAATCGCTGCAAAATCGAGTGTGCAAAAATGCACTATAGAACGCATCAATCGCAAACTGCATAGATGTGAACTGAGCCTCAGTGTAGCTTTGATGGAGACAGAAGTTTTACTTATTGCATTTATTTTGAGTGCATCTGTTTTATTCCTGCGGCCAAAAATAATATAAAATGTTTCAAGGATTATAAGGTAGGTGTCTGATCAATATGAAAAAATGCAGATCCTACTGGCACTTACCTCATGGAGACTTGCAGAGCTTTTAATTAACTTAAACTGTTGTACATGCCAGTAATGCTTAGATTATCTGCTCTTTCTGCATATTTTCTACTGCAGCTGACTTGCATTATTGACTGGTAACCATCAATTATTTTTTTGCTCTTTTGTAACCTACTTGCATGCTACATTTGAGCTTCCTGTAGTTCTAATTGTTTCCATAAAATTGTAAATTTCACGTCCGCATGAATCATGTACATTTTCAGTGAAATTTAAAGACCACAAAACAATTGCCCTTTTCACTACATCAGACTACTGTAATATTTTGATTTCAGGAAACATGGGGACATATTGATACACTGTCCAGATAAAGTAAAAAATGTTCATTTAGGAGGTTTGATGGCCCCATTTGGCCCACATTCCTTGGGAGCTATTGTTCAGCATAGTATTCGAACTTGAACTTTCTTTGGCGGTCTGGGATAGGTTCCGGAACCTACTTGTTTAAGGGCCCTTTTACACATGCGGACAGTATGACCCAGATTCTCAAAGGGCTTACGACGGCGCAACGCCATGTACGCCGTCGTAAGTCCTAATCTGGGCCGTCGTATCTATGCGACTGATTCTTATAATCAGTTACGCATAGATATCGATTAGATCCGACAGGCGTAAGGCTCTTACGCTGTCGGATCTTAAATGCATTCTTTTTTTTTTTGCCGCTAGGTGTCGCCTCCGTCGTTTTCCCCGTCGAATATGCAAATTAGCTAGATACGCGAATTCCCGAACGTACGCTCGGTCGACGCAGTGAAGTTACGACGCTTACGTTAGGTTTGCGCGACGTAAAGTTGCCCCTGCTATATGAAGGGCAACCATAGTTAAGTATGGCCGTCGTTCCCGCGTCGAAATTTTTAAATTGACGTTATTTGCGTAAGTCGAATGGGGCTGGACGCCATTTACGTTCATGTTGAAACCAATGACGTCCTTGCGACGTCATTTGGAGCAATGCACCCTGGGATATTTTCTGGACGGCGCATGTGCAGTACGTTCGGCGCGGGAACGCGCTTAATTTAAATGCTCCACGCCCCCTACCTGGCTAATTTGAATTAGGCGGGCTTGCGCCGGGTGATTTACGCCGCCGCAACTTTACAGGCAAGTTCTTTGTGAATAAAGCACTTGCCTGTAAAACTTGCGGCGGCGTACCGTAAATCGGATACGTTACGCCCGCCGATTTTTACGCCAATCTACGAGAATCTGGGCCTATGTCTGTATTTCATCCATCCGTTTTCGGGTGGAATACAGACATACATTAATCCCTGTGGGATAAAGGGTGAACATCTGCTGACACCCGATCTCATCGGTCCCCTCTATGGTCCGATTCTGCAGACGGAGGAAAATCCTATTTTTCCATCCATCTGCAGAGCGGATCAGGTGAACATGGACAGACGATCCCCCCCCATAGGGGAGAGCGGAGATCAGACAGGGCGGTCAGATGGGACCGCCATGTCCTCTGCCGGCTCAGCGGGATCAACGGAGCGATCCCCGCTGAGCAATCGGGTGTTAACGGTACGGATCCTCATGGGATACGTACGTGGGAAAGAGTCCTTACTGTTTATCATGTTCTAGGTCTTGTGTGTATGCCTCTACGGTTGTCGCTATCTACTAATGGAGAATACGTTAAAGCAAGTAGATTTTTGTTTTGTGTGTTCGCATATATTATACACATCTTTGAAATCTTTTTCTACATGTTGAAGAATGTCTATTGAGACATGTTACTTTGTTATGTTTTGTATAAATAAAGATTATATTAAATATATTAAAACTCTGCATTTATTCTTTTTTGTTGCAGGAGCCTGTAAAGCATTGCACCAGTGATCAGCAGATCAGTGATGGATGCCATGCAGGTCACCTGCAGATCTGTCAGTGTTTTGGGTTACCCGTCACCCGTCAGTGGCGTCTGGTGGTATATTTTTTTGCCGAGCCCACTTTTTTTTTAAAAGCCTATTAGAGTCTCTGGTCTTTTTTTAAAAGACTTGTAAGCAACAAATGTCAGAAAAGACTTCCCTAATTTATAGGAGTAAAAAACGAAAAGATACTTTGTTTCTACTTATTCTGTGAAAAAACTTGGCAGGCTGCCTGGATTTTAAATGTATTTTTATTTTTTTTCCCAGCTGTAAGAACTCTCTGCACTTGTTAGAAAGAGACAAGTTTTTTTGAAGATCGGGAAGGGGAAAAGATTGCGATTTCGATTCTTAATGATTAATCGTGCAGCTCTACCTTCCACTTTAAGCTTTTTAACAGCATGGCTTCTTAGACTATTTTGGAAGATTTCGAAATGGTTCTTTGAACCAGATATGTTTAGTACCACGCCATCTTTTCTCAAGCGTTCTAGGTGGTCATTTAGGAGAAATTTATGGTCCACATTAGTCAAGGGGACTCTAAACATACAAAGTACAAATCCTGTGCGGTATATTTTTGTGTGTTGGTATTTTTTAAGAGTTGGTGGTACAGAAGTTAGATGTGGTGAAAAATGACAATGCATTGTGTGGCACACACATTACAGTGATGCTTTTATTTTTTTTACCATAAAGGCATCCGCACCTGAATGAGGTGTGTAGCCCTATGTGTATGATACAGCTTTCAGTCTCATGTAGAAATGAACAGAAAATCTTCCAATGCATGATCCAGCCATCTGATTAAGGTCAAGCTAAAGCTAACAAAAACAAATCACTCTTTAAGCAAAGTACTAGCAAAGTTAACAATTGAATTTATGTCTATGTTGTAATATGCTGTTGCTTTCATGTATTCATTGTTTTCTGTGTTTCAAACTTGCATGTTTGCCTTGCAGCCCTTTCTTGGTAGTGACGACAGTGTAAATCAGATATCAGGGAAGATCAAATTGGGAAAGGAAGTCTTGGCAACACTGGAGGGGCACTGGGTAAGTGGCAGTAAGTGACAGCCATGATATGATAAATGATTTCTAAATGGCATACACAATAGGCTTCTTCTTATTGCTTTAAAATTATTTAATTTAAATTTATTTTTGCATTAACCAATTTGCCTAAAATGATAGAATCCAATGGGCATGACTTAACACACAGACCAGATGTTACAGGTAAGTCATATTTTATGATTTTCAGCTGCAGCGAAGGGCTGCCATGAGTTAGGCAAACGTTTCCTGAATCTCTTACGAGAAACAGTATCTCAAAGTTTTCCTTTCTTGAGGCCCACCCCTAAAATTTCTGTAGCAGCAGCACCTGTACCTAGAAACACGAGGTAGCCAGTTTATATTTCCATTTGTTGTTTTTTATTCTAGCATTGCCACAGAACAATCAAACTTGCAGCCAAACAGATATTTTTTTAGGTAGACCTAAATTAATTTACTATCCTAGTCCATTTGCTAACATTTTTTTTTTCTTTTTAGTTATTATGCAGAAATCACTTGTTTACCTGATGGTAGTTTTGAGCTCTCTGCATTTTAGGTCATGCTGCTTTACATTGGGCAGCCAGTCCATATCACTTCTGCACCCAGGCACCAAAAATAACGGCAGCACTGAGGTTGAGGGATCCCAGAAACACTGCCAAGTAAATGAAGGATACGTGATTTCTGCATGGTGGGTTATGCCGCGTACACACGATCAGAATTTCCGAAAAAACAAATGTTCGATGTGAGATTTTGGTCGGATGTTCCGACCATGTGTATGCTCCATCGGACATTTGCTGTCGGAATTTCCGACAACAAATGTTTGAGAGCTGGTTCTCAATCTTTCCGACAACAAAAGTTCTTGTCGGAAATTCCGATTGTATGCAATTTCAACGCACAAAAATCCTAATGCATGCTTGGAATCAATTTGACGCATACTCGGAATCATTGAACTTCATTGTTCTCGGCTCATCGTAGTGTTGTACGTGACCGCGTTCTTGACGTTTGGAATTTCCGACAACATTTGTGTGACTATGTATGCAACACAAGTTTGAGCCAACATTCCGTCTGAAAAAATCCACAGTTTTGTTGTCGGAATGTCTGATACTGTGTACACGGCATTATAGAATAGAGGGAGGGTAGGAAACTGCTTAAAATCTTTTGTATGATGTAGGATAGGGTTTCCCAGCCAGTGGCCCGGGGGCCACATGTGGCAAGTGGAGCCCTCTGATGTGGCCTGCGACCTCTTGCTCTGGTATGGCGTGTTGGCAAGCCCAGATCACAGGTTGCTGACCCGCCATCCCAGAGCATCTGTATTGTGAATAAAGCCAGTGGTAGAGGAAGCAAGCAGCTGCGAAGCAAAGCCGCATAAGCCGATGCTTTCTGTGTAGCGCCGGCTCCTGTCACAGGTAGAGTAATATCAAATGCATTCTGCCCGGGACAGCAACAGCCAGCGATACCTGAATGGAAGACTGTTATTAAAGGCAAGTTTATTACTAAAATGACAGTGTATATATGGGCATATCTGTTCTGCAGTGGTTACTGGGCTGCAGTTGCAGCTCAGTGCACCTGTGAGTTACCTGCACTGATCCATAGACTTGTGTTATTACCTGTGGCTTTGGTGCGCTTTCTGAAAGTACACCACATTTGCAGTTTATAATAAAAGTCTATGGCAAAGTTCAGCTAACCCACTGGAAAGCCACAGGTGCACTGCGCTGTACCCATGGTATGGGTAACCCACAGCACATCAGTGTGAAAGCAGCCTTAGGCGCCTTTCACGTGATCGCTCTGACCCAGCCAGAGCCTCCATTCACCTCTAAGGAGTGGCAGATTTAAATGGACTTATGTCCATTTACACCCGCCTACCTCCAAAAAAAAGAAGGGGATTTGCCCCCTTCCATCTGTTGAATCAGAGGTCTTAGAGTAGAGTGGGCTGTGTTCATGTATGCTCTGCATTTGCAACTGGACACGGACCTGCCATCTGCCCGCTCTGCTCATTGTAATCTGTGACCAGTTACCAAGTCACTTAAGTGGCCCTCGTTCTTCAAAGGGTTGGGCACCCCTGATGTAGGAGGAACATCTAAATGCCTCTAAATTCAGTTATATTTTACAAAGAGCATTCTGAATTCCCTGATGCTCCTAGTATACAAATTTTAATGAAGATTCCTGCCTTAAAGATTGGTCCACTATTAAAGGGGTTGTAAAGGTAAATTTTGTTTTCCCTAAATAGCTTCCTTTACCTTAGTGCAGTCCTCCTTCACTTACCTCATCCTTCGATTTTGCTTTTAAATGTTTTTATTTCTTCTGAGAAATACTCACTTCCTGTTCTTCTGTCTGTAACTAAACACAGTAATGCAACACTTTCTCCCTGGTGTGGAGAAAGCCTCTTGAGGGGGGAGGGGGCGAGCAGGAGGGTCAGGACACTATCAACTTTGCAGATAGAGAAAGGAGCTGTGTGTTAGTGGGCGTCCTGACACTCCTGCTCGCCCCCTCCCCCCTCAAGAGGCTTTCTCCACACCAGGGAGAAAGTGTTGCATTACTGTGTTTAGTTACAGACAGAAGAACAGGAAGTGAGGATTTCTCAGAAGAAATAAAAACATTTAAAAGCAAAAAAAATGTTTTACCTTTACAACCCCCTTAAGCCAAAACTGTGATGGGCAGACTGCCCAGTCAACAGTGGAGTGCAGGAGAGAAAACCTGGTAACAAAGTGGAAACCAACTACCCTTGCCTTATGATCAACTAGTAGTGCACAAGCATGGTAATATGACACATTATAAATATGGTCGCTTTGGAAGACTAAACTGAAACTTGTATCAAACATGGTTTTCTTGGATTAATTTTACACTTTGCTAGAGTATTCACTTAAAAAGTTTTACTTGTATACCTTTGTATATAACGGTTTGCCAATAACTGCGGGTAGGAGAGTTAGAAGTGACCATCTTTTTCTGAATTCCTGGGTCCTCCCCTATCCATCACCCCATTTCCTCCCTTAACTTGCCTTCCTCCCTTTTTTCCCTCCTACTTCTAAATTTCCAAAACATTTTAGTTAATACAATCCAGTGCCAGAGGATGATTCTTCCCTAATACTGACCAAGGGTGTAAAGCTCTAATAAGTTAAGTTCTAGAAATAAATCTTGTAGTCTAGCTAAGCTGCTGTGACCGCCATCAGTATAAACTAAATGCTTGCAGCTTATTTGCATACTACTGAGGTCAGTGGGACATTTGGGAGTGGTCTCTCCAGAAAAGTATATATTTTAGTAATATGTAATGGTAAATTAAATTATTATATTGGTAGTATTTTTTTTTTATTCATTATATATACATTCAAGTTATTTTGGTATGCTAAATTGTGCTTCTTGTATGCCTCTAGTAAGCCCCCTCTAATTGTATTCTGCCACCAAAGCACAGACCGTTTTTACTTTTTATTCCATTTCCAAATTTTAGCAATTAAACTTCTATTGTTTCTGACCAAAGATTATTTTAGTTTAAAGATGGTGGTATAGGAAGTCTGTATAATATTATTTGATGTCTGTGTGTTTCTTCTCAGGATAGTGAAGTGTTTATTAATGACAAGAAAACAGAGCTATCTGAGACTTTCTGGAACCCAACAACTGAAATAAAGCAGCGCAGATTAACACGTTGCACAGTAAACTATGATGAGCAAGGGGAGTTTGAGTCTGAAAGGTAATTAATTGCCTCTTGGGCTTGGTCTTCACTATACTTCACTGGGGCAGACACATTTCTTTAAATTTTGTCTTTTTATGACATTGTCCACTCCAAAATGTATATATTGTCTTTTCTCTTATTACACATGAATAATGTCCAGCTAAGTAGCTCTTACCAGATTATAGCATGTGTTACTTTTTCTTTTTTTCTTTTTTTGTATTTGTGTAGTACATTACACAATGGTGTATAGAGTACAAAGAGTCGTTATTGTCAATCTATGACCAAGATAAATTGTAATTTACCTACTTGAGCACACACACTTTCACACCCTAGCAAACACATACCACTGTATTTTGGAGCGATACACAGACATTGGTAGAATGCTTCCACTCTATGCCTGAAAACTGAATCAGGACCCTAGCACTAACCCGCAACCACCAGGCTGCTCATTTGTAAAATACAGTAAAAGGTGCAGTGCACAGCCTCCTGCTTAACGTAAAATGTAAGTCGAAAGACTGGAAAACATTGTGGCCTGTTCATCATGATCAATATCCCTGTGACAGACCTGGTGAATGCCGTTGCTATAGCAGCACACTGATACTCTTATTTAAAATTGATTTATGATTATAAGGTTAGAGAAGAATCGCTTCACTTCTCTTTTTATCACGTTATTCGGAACTTAAAGCTGAACTAAAACCATCTTTTTAACTGCTTTGCAAAACGGTTACTTTCAGGGATTAACATGAATGATCACTGTCAGTTTACTTGTGCTCTCAACTGAACTGTCAAGCCATCAAATGACTGGTGTCATAACTGATCAAATGTGCAACCTCTTGACAACCACAGATCAAACCGAGGCTAAGATGACCGCTTTTTTGGCTGCAAAGGATGGAGGGTTCCGCTTCAAGGCATGAATGCATTCAGGCTGTCCCTCATAGGGAGATTTACCCTTAATTATTAATCTTTCTGACACCTGTCAAACAGAATAGACATTAGGATGCAGACCGCAGTGGCTAGTTCACAGAGGTTCAAACACTTGCTCATTTTGTCCAATGTCTGTATCCAAAACTAGTTTTTGATGGCCGTTGGATGTATTCGCACTATGTATTGTGCCTTTCCACAATGAAAACTAGGAATTATCGGAAGCATAAATGTACAGCCATTAAGATGTTGTAAACTCATGTTTGAATAGATGGAATTGCTTTGTGAATTATTATTTTTTTATGGTATAAGCATGTTCTTCTTTTATACATTTGTTTTTTTTATATATACAGGATATATATAGCACCAACAACAGGACAGACCGTACAATTACAATACAGTTAAATACAGTAGGAATCAGAGGAACCTGCTCGTTAGAGCTTACAATCTAAGAGGGAGGGTCGAGACAAGAGATACTAAATGTAATAACTGTGGGGGATGGGCTGATGGAGACTATAAATGTACAGTTGTCAGGTGGGGGCCAGATAGGCCTCTCTGAAGAGATGAGTTTTCAGGGATCATCTGAAAGTGTACAGAGTAGGAGAGACACAGATTGGGTTAGGGCAGTGATGGCGAACCTTGGCACCCCAGATGTTTTGGAACTACATTTTCCATGATGCTCAGTTGCACTACAGAGTGCATGAGCATCATGGGAAATGTAGTTCCAAAACATCTGGGGTGCCAAGGTTCGCCATCACTGGGTTAGGGAGTTCCAGAGGATGGGGGAGACTCTGGAAAAGTGCTGGAGGTGACAAGGGAGTTTGAGAGCAGAAAGTGTTGGGAGGGATGAACAGAACGATTTGGTTTGAATTTGGAGACTAGGTTAGTGAAGTAGCTGGGGGCAGAGTTGTGAATTTCCTTGTAAAATATTGTTCGTATCTTGAATTTAATACTACTAAAATATAGCAGAATGGCATGTTTGGGATTATAAGTGCCCAGTAAGCAAGCGGTTAAACAAAACGCAACCTCCTTTCAAAGATATGAAAAGTCATAGAAGGAAAAAGTAATGGCTTATCATTCATAATCTTAGTGGAAATAAGTACCCAGCCTTTCCATTTAAACACTGCTCAGCAGGCAACTTTGAAAAGAAAAAAAAATCGTTCTCCAGGCTTTATAAATGTATAAATAGCTTGGTGGCAAATAACTGTTGCAGTTCTCAAATTGCAGACTCTGGCAGCAAGTTACAAAGGCAATCAATAACAAGGATCAAACAGAAGCCACTCAGGAGAAGTTCGTCTTAGAAGAAGCTCAGAGAAAATCTGCCAAAGAGAGAAAAGCCAAAGGCGAAGACTGGTTGTGCCATCTCTTTGAACAAGATCCAATCGCCGGAGAGTGGCAATACAAATTTGCTGAGTGAGTCAGAATACTTTCTCATAGTATTTGAAAATATGATTCTTTAATAGAAAAACAATTATACTTTTAGTTTAAAGATTTAAAAAAACAGTAAAATCCTTCCTGTAACCCCCTCCTCCTCCCAGCATGCTTCACTTTTTTGCAGGTGTCCTAGGAGAACGAACTTTTCTCTGGGCTGCAGAAAAAAAGTCTAACCTCCTTTTTTTTTTTTTTCTCCAACATTGTTCCTTCTTTCGAGGCTACTGCTACACCACTGCTTGAGCTGGTCTCCATGCAGCTGTCAGAGTTTGCTTTTTTTCAGTTTGACTTTGGAGTTCAGTACCCTAACCCTGCCGGACTGCATTTTGCGGGGCTAGCCTGGAATGTAACCTTCAGGCACTGGGCCCTGCATTGCAATGCATTTCAGACCAGAGTGTAATGGTTATGTCAGTTGTAAAGTGCCCTCCAGATCAAGAGTCATGGTACAGCCCAAGGTGTGACTGTATCTGAAGGACTGTAAGTCAAGTTGGCTGAGCATTGGGAGCTAGTGGGACACTCCGTGGTTTGTCTCTGCTACCCGCCTACTGTAATCTAGTCCCCTTCAGCCACATTACTCTCCCTCTGCTGCTCAGCAGCTGGGTTTGTTAGTATCTAAGGCTTGGCCTTATACCTTGAGCTAAGTTGCATTTTGCTCTGCTTTGAAAAAGCCTGGCTCTAGACACATGCTCCACTAACAGTTCTGGTGCTGTCTGTTGTGTACCCTCTGTGGGGTGCCTGACATTTTTGCCTTCTACTAAAGTCTTTGCCATCCCCGGAGTCTTTCATAGCTCTGTTGGACTTTGGAAACTCATTGGCCCTATCTTTGGAATATTTCACTGCAGGTATACAGCATTTTATGGGATAAATAGCACATTTGATGGCTTACTTTGATCTCAGAGGCTATAAGCATGTATCCATGATCTACCATGCAAAATCCTTATGTGATCTGCTCTCAGCCAGTGAGCCTTCTTAACACTGACTCTCTTAAGCCCTTAAAGGGGTTGTAAACCCATCCTATGAAGTAAGGTGAAAAACCTGTCATGAAGCAGCCCCCCAGACCACACGGTGTCGCGTGTCCTGATTGGATAGATTGATAGCAGCGCAGCCATTGGCTGTGCTGCTGTCAATCAAATCCAGTGACGCAGGACGGAGCCAAGTCCTGCTGTCTGTGTCAATAGACAGCAGGACTCGGGTGTCCCAAAGGAGCGAGTGCCCCAAAGGAGAGAGCTTCTCATACGTGGCACGCAAGAAGGGGAGGAGCCCTGAGCGCTGCCAAGGGACCCCAGAAGAGGAGGATCGGGCTCCTCTGTGCAAAACCAACTGCACAGAGGAGGTAAGTATGACATGTTTGTTATTAAAAAAAAAAAAAGGTTTAGTAACCCTTTAACTGCTTCCAATCCACTGGACATATATGTCTTTGGATGAAAGTGGTGATACCAAAATCATGGCTGGAGCTGCACAAATATCATGTGACACAAAAAACTGTAACTGTCACCATTTTATTCTTCAGGGCCTTTTCTTTCAGAAAGTATAGAATGTTTGAGGGTTGTGATTTATGATCATGCTCTTGGTGCTTTAACACAAAACGCAGGCATACTGGGAGCAGGGGTAATGCTTTTTAAAGAATAAGAAAATGGTGCTAATGAAAATAGCTTAGTCTTTTACACACCAGAGCTAAAGAAAATACATCCATACACCTAAGACACCAGCAAAAGACTGAGCCATGATTTCGCTCAGCACCCCGAACACATTTACTTGCCCTCGCTCTACTTTGTTCTTTGCTCTGCAGTCCGCTTGGCAATGAGCAGCCCCTTCTTAAACGTTTTCACAGTCAGGTTCTGCTTCTTTCTTACTGTACATGAGCAGTGCAGTTTCCATGAATTCACATGCAGAGTGCGTACTCCACTGGTACAAGTAAATGGTTATTCTGTAACCTATTTAAAATGAGGAATATTTGTGGTTCAGTAAGTTGGCATACTAAACATTCTTACTGTTTTTTGTGTTGCAGTACTCGACCATGGGACCCGCTAAATGATCTGGTTCAGTTTGAAAACGATGGCGCTATCCAGACAAAAGTCAGGCATAGGACTCCAATGGTACGTTCGGGCAGTGTAATTAGTCTCAGTAACCAAGGGGCAAAGCGGGAGAAATTAAATTATCAGGTAGGTCTGGAGAAAGCCCAATGGCTTTTCTCTCGTCTGTGTCCTATCAAGATCAAGGAAGCATGTGTATATCATCAGCTTAAACTTACTAACACTTGGCTGTAAAGCTCCGAAATCTCATCATGTAAGTGTCTGCTTTATTGATTAAAGTGTACCATAAAGTACTGTAAATCCCTTTCAAACCATAGTGCTAGGGTCAGTGTATCTGTACTATTGCAAGTGTCCTTACTGATTATCTACTTATGCTCCAAGCAAATTTGCTATGTTATGACGACTACTACTACTACATATCTGCCTTCTACTAATATTCTAAGTTGTATTAATACTCTTCTCAATTCTATTTATTTCACTTCCATTTCTTATATTGACATCCAGCAACAGTTAAAGACATACTCACATCTTTCTTATTTTTTTGCGACAATCTAGGGATTTGAATAGAGGGCAAACAGAACATGATTTGTAACCCATAGACACCAATAAAAACCCATATTTTAGCAGTATGATGGCAAACCATCAGAAAACTGGTGTATGGTGTGACAAGGTGAAAAGATGTCCCAATTTTGAGACTGTTGATGCACCTACGTTTGTTAGAACAGTGGGCCAGATTCAGGTACAATTGCAGCGGCGCAACGTACCCCGTTTACGTTACACCGCCGCAAGTTTTCAGTCTAAGTGCCCGATCCACAAAGCACTTACCTGTAAACTTGCGGCGGTGTATCGTAAACACGTCCGGCGCAAGCACGCCCAATTCAAATGGGGCGGGTACCATTTAAATTAGGTGCGCTCCCACGCCGGACGTACTGCGCATGCTCCGTTTGCAATTTTCCCCGACGTGCTTTGCGCGAAATTACGGCGGCGCGATGGGTTTGTGAATCGCGACGTGCGTAACGTACTTGCGCCGGGAAAAAAAATTCAAAAGCGACGCGGGAACGACGGGCATACTTTAACATGGTGGAGTAATTTTACACCATGTTAATAGCAGCCCTAACTTTGCGACGGGAAACTAAGACTTGCGACGACGTAACGACGGGAAAAACCTTCGTGGATCGCCGTAACTGCTAATTTGCATACCCGATGCTGGAATACGACTAAAAACTCCACCCAGCGGCGGCCGAGGTACTGCATCCTAAGATCCGACGGTGTAAGTCAATTACACCTGTCGGATCTTAGGGCTATCTATGCGGAACTGATTCTCTGAATCAGCCGCATAGATAGAACAAGAGATACGACGGCGTATCAGGGGAAACGCCGTTGTATCTGTTCTGTGAATCTGAATCTGGCCCTATGTTATTAGTCTTACAATATAAATCTTAACAAAAACAGTATTTCTTTCTCGTCCATTGAGGCACATGGGACGTTTCTAACCCTTGCATTATAATGCGTCTTGCAGTAGCAAACAAAAAAAACTGTAAGCAAGCCTCTGATAACCCCTCCCATTACCAGCATGCCTCGGTTGTTTTTTTTTGCTAGTGTCCTAGGAGGATGAGCATCTTTTTTTATTCAGCTTTGATGTGTAAAAGACTGTTCTAATTTTACTAGAACTTTTTTTCTTATTCTTTAAAATGTTTAATTCAATTAAGACTCTTCTCTACATCACTGTTAGAAAGGGGCTCTTTGATTGGAAGAATCTGATGCAACTGTCCTCAGCTTGGCTTTGCTGCATCCAGATCCTGTTGGACTAGACATTGTGGTTCTGCATGAAGCGCTTTCTAAACCCTGTTCTAACAAGTTGCCTGAGTACTTGCCGTGTCTCTGAAGACTCCCTCAATGAGTAAGCTGGTTGGGCTGTGTACAAGGAGCTACTTCATTTACATTGGTCGCTGTGATTTCTATCAATTCCACAATGGGGGGGTTAAGGCTATGGGCGAATGGACATCCTCTGCAGGGTGAAGTGTGGCACACATGCACTCTCTTCTGTTCCTGCTTGTAAATAACCACATGGAACTCTGATCATCATTCAGTTCCTGCTGCCCACTGCTGTAACTTTGGTCACCTCTGGCCGATTAAACATTATCTGCTACCAGCTGTTTTGGTTGCATGAATGCTTGAGGCCTTGCATTGTACCCTGGGCCTTAAGTTGCCCTACTGCCAACAGTCACAGCATTTTGCCTTCTCCTACATGTAATTCCGTCATCGAAGTCCTTTTTGATTCATCAGTTTTGTCCGGTTCCTCTGAGGTTTCCACTACTCTGAGGTGGGACTTTATTGCCCAAATCACCCAGTTATTTACTGCTCTGACCTTAGAGGCCACAAATCTAGTGCTGTCCATGGTAGCCAATCTGCGTCTAACTTCAAAATGTTCAATTAAGCTTTGACAACAAAAAAATTAAAGCTGATTGGTTTCTATACAGAGCTGCACCAGATTTTGCACTCCAGTTTTTGTAAATCAACCCCCTCAGTCTCCTGCCATTACTCCCAAGTAAAATAGACCATTTCAGATCTTATCAATGCACAGTGTACACAACTCTGAAACTAGAGGACCAGCCTGTAGCCCCTACAAATGCTATTTCAGTTCTAAGGTCTTTTAGAACTCCTAGGAACACAAAGACCTTGATATTGCAACTCATTTTCTAACGAGACTGGAATCCCCTGGCAAGCAGTTTGGTCCACTCAAATTTTCCTACATTCTTTAAATGTAGTTCTGGCCGTGCGAGTCTGTCTTTCAGCCACTGTGTCTTTCAGAAAGACCGATAAAAATGTTTAAATCCCGGATGAACCTTCTAAGGCAGGCATGTCCAAAGTCTGGCCCGCGGGCCGGTTTTGAACGGCCCGTCTTGTTCTCAGGTGTGCTGCGGTATCGGGAGATAAGGGCTGTCAGATGAGCCCGGTCTCCTGATCCCCTGCCGAAATATACATCGGCACTGTAACAAGCTCTGTCGGCCTCAAAAGTGAAAGTAAATGCAGGGGAGTGTGCTGTGCTCTCTGCTTCCCCCTAGAGTGCAGTACTTGGCTGAATGAGGAAACTGGAAAGGTACTGTGCTAGAAGCTAGATTTATTTTACAAGGGCTTTATACATGTGTGTGCCTGTGTGTGCCTGTGTGTGCGCGCGCCTGTGTGTGTGTGCGCGCGCCTGTGTGTGTGTGTGCGCGCCTGTGTGTGTGTGTGCGCGCCTGTGTGTGTGTGCGCGCCTGTGTGTGTGCGCGCCTGTGTGTGTGTGTGTGTGTGTGCGCGCCTGTGTGTGCGCGCCTGTGTGTGCGCGCCTGTGTGTGTGTGCCTGTATGTGTGTGCATGTTACTTTTAATCCGGACCCCACCCCCAATTACTGTACCATCAGAACTGCTTTTGTAGGGCTTGTTTGTGATCGCAGCTAGGATTGCTGCTCCTCTGAAAAGCAATCCATGCACAGATCGCTTTTCAGAGGCATTTGACAGGCAGTAAAGCCTATACCGCAACAGTGCAGTGCACACAGTTGCGGGGTAGTTGCAGTGCAGCACCATTCAGCCTGGGTATACCTCCAGCTGTAGCCACAGCATGTGTACACCCCCAGCTGCTGCCTCTGCAGCTAATGGGGTAGAAGTTGGGGTTGGTAAAAAAAACACTCAACTATGTGGTTTTACTGCCCCTCCAACCTGACATGGGAACAAGGCAGCCCTTGGTTTACATCTGTGTGTAGGGCAGCACATTCTTTTCAATGGCTTTCCCTACCCACAAAAATGCAGGGAAAGAAGTCACAACCTTTTTTTTTTTTTTGCACTGTACCAAAAGCACCCCACGTTTTCCAATGTGTGGGGATACCATTAAGAATTGACGGTACCCCTAAAGAGCAGAGCATTCGTCTGTGTGTCGGGAACGAGCGCGACAAAGGCAAGAGAATTCTTGTTGGGCATTGTATTAGTGATCGAACTAACACAATTTTAATGGTTCACTTCATCAAATCTGGCCCTCTTTGAAAAAAGTTTGGACACCCCTGTTCTAAGGATACACCAACTTTTTGTTTCACCATCTCTATGTGGCTCAAGCAGACCATTAACCAAACTTATGGTCTTCTGAATCTGTTCCCACAATCCAGTAGATCTAGGAGTGCTTCTTGTGGTTTCTGGCATCAAGAAACTGTTTCCCAGATTTGCAAGGCTGCCACTTGGTGGTCTGTTCACAAGTGCTCATAGTTTTACCAGGTGAATGTTCGGGCCTCATCTGATGCCAGCTTCAGGCATAGGGTCCTTCAGGTGTCTCTTTTAGCTATAGGCAGTCCAAGTTTGTTTATTTGTGGGCATTATGGAGTTTTGTTGCTGTTGCTCACCGTTTAATTGAACTGCTTTTGGATGTCTTTGTATTCCTGTGTCCTTCAGTGGACACTGTTTTTTTGTTTGCCAATGTCCAATCCTATTGTAGGCAGAAGTATATTAAATAATTTATTCCCTGTGACTGTCGGCTCCATCCAGTGGCCATAATGCAGTATTTTTCTGAACCACTATTTAAAGCGGTTGTAAATAAACCCTAGAAAAAATAAAATAAAACACCCTGCAAGACAAAGGCATAATGAGCTAGGATGCACAGCATCCTATCTCATTATTAATTACTTACCTTACATTGAAGCCTCCGCAGCGGTCCTCGTACCCCTCTCCAGCCAGCGACATCTCTCCTGGGGGTTACTTCCATGTATAGCGGCTCCGGCAGAGCCGCGATGACATCACTCCTCTGCATGTGCGCGGGAGCCGCCGGTAACGGCACACTCACTGAAGCAACGGCACATATGTCTCTAGTGCGCATGTGCCGATGATATTGGCACATGCAGGAGACGGGATATCTCCTAAACTGTGTAGGTTTAGGAGATATCCTGGGTAGCTACAGGTAAGCCTTATAGGCTTACATGTAGCATAAAGTGGTCTGTAAGTGGTTTACAACGACTTTAATGAATGAATAACATTCAACCTCTAGAGGAAATAGCCTGGAAACAATCGATTTTGCCCTGTTCGCAGGGAACAATTGTACAAGCAGATTCACTGGGTGAATAGCTATGCATTTTTATTTATTTTTTATTATTATTACAAACACATTGCCTAATGTTGCAGGCTGACAACCCTAAGCCACAGCATTTCAGCCTGCCATGTGCACTATTTTTTTAGGTTACCTGTCTGACATACCTGATGGGCAGCCCAACAGTCAATTGAAGTGCACAAATGGCTGGCTGATCATGCTGCTGCTAAATGCAAGGCAGTGACCTGATTTTTCAGCTTGAAACCGGAAGCACTGGTACTTGCAGATGCTGCAGGGTAAGAATCTTTGCAACAGATTCACAAAAAACTATTTTCTTAGGAAAAATGTATACATTGAGGCATGATGCCAAAAACTGAAAAAGAGATTTTGAGTTTGCAAACATTTTAAAGCAGAGTAGACGCAGCAAGCTAATAGTTTTGCTGGTTTAACAGATCACAAAAGTTATTCACACAATGGCTTCAGAAGTTGAAATACAATTGCAAATTGGCCATATTGGATCTAGTTTGCTCTGCTGCAAAAAATAAATATATATATACATATATATCGAGAGAGAGAGAGCGCGCGAGAGAGAGGTTTAGACCAGAGTCCTATTATATTCTTGTGCTCTGATGAATAACATTTCCCAAAGTAAAGAGTGCATTATAATGATGCACTGTGTGACAATAGTAATAATAGCCACAAAGCTCCTACTTCCAATGTCATTCCAATGGGAAAAATTCATAAAAACTATGAATCCGTTGTCAATAGCATCTAAATTGTTCGTTTTATGCTTATTTTCTCTGGTTCTTGTAAATCAGCTGTGATTTGTACTTTTACACATACATGTTTATACTGCATACATGATATGTAGCATTGCTTGTCATGCAGGTGTGCGTTCCAAAGCTTAAACACAAGTCAAGGGGGCAGCAGAAGAAAGGAGAAAGTGGCTGTTCCTCCCCAGAACTGGATAATCAGGATTCCTCAGGGAGCGAAGGTAAGAATTATTGCACAAAATCATCTCCACAACAAAAAATATACAAAGTAAGAATATAAATTATTTATATGTTTATGTTCCCACAAACAGAAAACTTCAAAAACAAAATAAACTATGAATTATAGTGTATAGTTGTCCATACATGTAAGGTCTCGTGTACACAGATATCACGCACATCCTAACGCCAACTGCCCCTGGATGGCTGTGTGCTTGTTATTTTGTGTGGCAGTCACTTCTGTGGGCTATGCCGGCTAAATTGCACTGCTGAGCTGTGCATCTTGTTTAATACAGACTATCTAGCTGTTTGTTCTTGTGGCTACTGACTGCTTGTTTATTCTGCCTGCTTTCACAGGTAGGGCCGCCATCAGGAGGGTACAGGCATTTAGGCCCTGCCTAAAGCTGTGTAAGGGGCCCCAAAATTTGTGATGGCTGCCCATAGTTGTACAGATGGTATCTATGGGTAATATTAGTTCCATACAGATGTTTTGGACTGAATTTATGCTTCCTAGTATTAAATCGTGTCTTAATACATAAACTGAAAGGCATTAGGAGGCTGTTAGTCTACCTCCAGTGACCTTGTATGTACATTTTCCCACTTAATTTTTTAAAAATGTATGTCTGTTCTGGGCACAGGAGGTACTGTATGAGATAAATGCAATCCAGAATTTGGTGACCCTGATGGTGTAGATAAGACATGTGTAAACAGCACAGCAAAAGAGTGTGCCTTATGGGCACAAAAGAGAATAAATATAAGGGCACGGCAATAACACATATAAGCAATGTTCTTCCTTTTACTAGAATGATGCCAAAGGCACTTGGATGTCATTCTCTTTTTATTCTATACAAAGGACTTGTCTTGGCCCCTTGCATCAGTTTATTAGGCATTGTATATTACCTGTGGAGAAGCGTTCGTAGGTCTCATAAAGAGTGAACTTTCCATCTTACTGTCTATACAGCAGCTAAATGGATCCATGAACCTTAGGGGGCTACAACAGTGAGCTCTGCATCACAGCCTTCTAATGTTCTATGAGTGTCCATGTACAATACCACAGATAGCGGAACTGTTATATGTAAATGATCATTCTTATTTCTATTTGTTTTTTTTAAATGATATTTGGTTTAGTAATGTGTGTGTGTGTGTTCCCTAATCCTTTCAGCACATCTACTAACACACAGCAGTCGAAGCAGGAAAAAGGGAGCTGACCATGGAGAACTTCTAAGTGCCATAGACTCTATAAGGAAAACTCAAGAGGAAATCAACCGGTAAATTGCCTTCTTAAGAATGTTTCTTTCAACAATTGCAATTTTTATGTTTTTTTTTTTTTTTTTTTAACTAGCTGTAGTACACTGCTCATCTTTTTTCCCCCCAGGATGTACAATTTATCTAAATGTGCTTAATTTTATTGCAGGCCATCTCAGCCTTTATCAGCTTGTGAAGTGTTGAACTATTCGAAGTCCATTCACATCTTTCCAGTCTGTTGGTGTGCATGAACTCAAGTTGCATTTGAATGGGTTGCCAAAGCACCACAACAGTCAGCAAATTGCACCATTTTTTTGTGTTGCAATACGCATCACAATGCGCAGTAGTGCTTTGCCATTCTCTGCAACTCCCTTAGATGTAGAAAGCTGAGGTAGTATTAAAAATGAATGGCACCGCAAAGCATTCGTGTGAATGGGCTCTTAAGGTGACCGTGAATCCCACCATATGAATATGCACAGGCCTGTAAGACATTTTGGGAAATATCGTTCTTTTTCTTCAGTCTAATCCAACCCATTTATTCCATTGTTGTCTTCAGATTAGTTCATTGTGGTTCATACAGAAATCTATTAAGCACTTACACAGAAGGTACTTGGAAGCCACACAGAACACTGCTAAGGATCACGTGTCACTCATAATTGGTGGTTGGAGACAGTTACTTTTCTGCAGTATTTTTAGAAGTGTGATCTTTCAGTTTGCACATTGTAGAAACAAGATGTTAAAGTAGAAATAAAGGCAAAACATATTTTTTGGAAGGGTTATAACCCCCTGTAAATTTGTATTTTTTTTGTTTGGCCACCTGTGTGCCATTGTGGATATTGTTTACTTCCTGTCCCACAGCCAAAACAGGAAGTGAGCGGTAATCCCTCCAAAGTGAGGGAATTCCTGGTTGTCTTCAGGGTCACCAGAACTAGTATCCCCATTGGAAGATTTCCCCTCTGTTCTGGTGAAAACTCAAAATATAGGATTTTCTTTTACTTTCAGTGATAAATGTAAACAGGACAGATAGAGGGTGAAAGTCTCGGACACACAATGAGAATATCGGCAAATGATCGTCCATTTTTTTTTTTTTTTGCATGCTAGTCTCATATCGAAAATGAAGAGGTTACAAAAATTATTGTACAACGGAAGTATTGTATTCTTTCACTTCCGAGCATGTGTGGTCTCGGTCTTCCAATTATAATTTTTTTGGACGAATAATGTACTGATTAAACTACAATCGTACGATCTGGTATCGTAGGAGAAAAATATTTGTGTTTTGTCCCTTCAGATAATCCACATGAACTGTTGTGATCGGCTCAGAGTACTAACAATCAGATTATCGCATGAATGCTGCGAAAATGATTTTTCCTACAATTTTCTAAACTATGTGTATTGGGCATAACTAGAGGTAGACCGATATATCGGCCGATATTTGGCCGATATACCAGCCCAATCATTGACTGGTGTAATTTAGCTGCTGGGTCTCGCCCACCCCCAACATCGAGCTGGCAGCTCCTCTCTCTCTCTCTCTCTCTCTCCTCTGTTAGTTTCACACAGTTAGTTACACTCTGCTTGGTTTGAAACCTGCCAGTGCCACCGCTAATCAGTGCCATCTGTCAGTGCCACCCACCAGTGCCAACCAGTGTCACCCGCCAGTACCCACCACTGCCTATTAGTGCCACCGCCAATCAGTGCCACCTGCCAGTGCCAACCAGTTCCAATTGCCAGTGCCACTGCCAATCAGTGCCACCTGCCAGTGCCATCTGTCCCAAACTAGTGCCATCTGTCATTTCCAAACCAGTGCCACCTGCCAGTTCCAAACCAGTGCCATCTGTACTGAGGACATCAAGTGTGTGCTAGAGTGACAGGAGTAAGCAGAAAGGAGTGGAGTGGGTGATGGTTTTTTTTTTTTTTTTTATAACGGCCACAAAAATCGGCCTCATATATTGGCCATCGGCCGCCCCAATTTCTAAATATCGGCATCGGCCAGAGAAAAACACATATCGGTCTACCTCTAGGCATAACGGGGAAAGACGACAATAAACTGACATGGGTTCTAATCACTCTCCAATCTATCCAAAACTTCTTTACTTTTAGTTATACTTTAATGTGTTTCCATCTATTATTTGTATCTGCTTATGTTGGCATTTTTGCGTCATTAAACATGCTATTTAAAATGTATAGTCTCTTTTCTGTTAAATAAAAATAAAATGTATAGTCTATTGCCTACATTGCCAAGAATTGTGAAGTGCTTTATGTCATGGTTACATTTCTCTTTCTTTCACTAATAGGAACATTGTTTCTCTGCGTAGCCGCTTGTCTACAAATGCCTCAAACACAGATACCAATTTTCTTCAGCAAAGAGACTATTGTATTATCATCTTCCTGATTTTGCTGCAGATTGCCATTAACTATCTGTTCAAGTAAGAAAGAATATCTTGCGTGGAAATATGTGGTATCCGAGACTGTCACTGTTGAATCGAGACCACGCTTACCCTCATTGGCATTTTCATGAGGTCTACAAGCCACTGTCGTGCTTTTCATCCTGTCATAGAGGTCAAATGATTTGGACTTTGGCAGAAATGTTGTGCTCATGTCAGAAACTGTGGTCCTACGAAGACATTGATGCATCATTACCACAGTCTTTCCAAGCTGCCAGTAGCTCAAGCATTGAAAGTGCCAGCACCATCTACCTAGCTGTTGCTATGTATTAAATGTTGCAATATGTTGTGCTTTACACATCATACTGATCTTTCAAGAGAAAGTAATGCTGTAGTTACAGATGTATATATACTTTTTATATGTATGTAAGTGACTGTGTCTCTTTTTTTTTTTTTTCAGTTTGTAAGGATTCTGATGTTATTCGTAACGCGCAAATAGGTTGTAATTAACTTTAAACTATGTAAAATAGGGTAGATAACAAACTTTGACCAAATATATTCCTTATCTATTCACTTGTAGTCATAACTGTAGAATAAAGCTAGCACCAGAAGAATCCCAAAAAAATCAGTTTTTACAAAATATCTCTGTGTACTATAATTCAACAGTAAGGCAGGAAAGGACTGAAGAAGTTGCTTTGTTCCCATTCTAACCATGCAGTGCTATATCATCTGCTGTCCAGACTTTTATAATCCTGTCCTCTTATTGACTGCCTATTGTAGGACCAAAGCATTTCTACTACTTGTAAAATGAGCATATTGCTAGTTACAGAATATGGGGCACTATGTTCTCAAATTTCTTTTATTTAGAGCAATTTGTTTATTCCAGACAATGTACTCTGCTTGTGAGATATATGAAGACTTTAATGGTTTCAAGTATGGACCAGTCAATTTGTTTTTCATTCAGTATATGTATACTCTTTTGTGTACTACAACTTTGTATTGTGACAAAAAGGCTTTGTGTATAGGTCAGGATGGCACCAGGTAGTGTTTACATAGGCCGGCCATAGATGGAGCGAATTTCTTTCCTGCAACCATGGGTCGATCAACTTGAGTTAATTCAGCTTGCCCATACATGGATCGAATTTCGTACAATTCCTCCTGAACTGACTGAGATTCACATGGTCTATGGCCGGCTTTACTAGACACGTCTCTACAATTGCTGAATTTAGGTAGCAGTAACATTTATATGGTATTACTAACTCATTTAGGAGCATCTTGGAGAAGCTCCAGGCAGGGTCCTTCTGTTTTAGATAAATACTAGCTAGGTCAATGATCATATCTCTCTGAGACTCGAACAAAGAAATCTAAAAGTTGGATTTCACAGCTCTGCTGCCTGCAATGGCTAAGATTGGCCTGCATCTGTCTTGCATTATACACAATGTAGAATAAGTTTAATGACCAGATTGACTCCTTACAAAGGTGGGATATTAGAGAGCCTATTTGTTCTATTATATCGGTGATCCAACCACCACCAGCCACCCAAAACTGGTGTATCAGATTTAAATAATAAATCAATTTATTTTTAAATGGGTTGCCTGATTTGTTTAGTAGTTTCTGGGAAGATTAACCACCTAATGGCTTGTTAAATCTTTTGGAGTATCTACTGGTCAGTTCCCTGCTTCCATTCCCAGGTCCTGTGCAATTGATGCTGCCTTCAGATCTTCAGATTTTAATTCATTGTGTACACATTAAGCAAAAAAGGAGGTGTGAAAACACTTAGACCCCTTTCACACTGGGACGGTTTGCAGGCGCTATAACGCTAAAAATAGCGCCTGCAAACCGACCTGAAACAGCAGCTGCTGTTTCTCCAGTGTCAAAGCCCCTAGGTGCGCTAGCAGGACGGTATCTTTTGGGAGCTGTGTGTATACTGCTTTTCCACCTCTCCTGCCCATTGAAATCAATGGGACACCGTGGCTATACCGCCGCCAAAGCGCCTCTGCAGAGGTGCTTTGCGGTGGTTTTGAACCATTTCTCGACTGCTAGCGGTTGGTTAAACCGCCCCACTATCGGCCGAATAGCGCCGCGAAATTGACAGTAAAGCGCCGCTTTACCGCCGACCCTGCCCCAGTGTGAAAGGGGCCTTAAGGTTAGTTAGAAATACCCAAGTCTCAAAGTTGAGGGGGCAAGCAGGAGCCCATGGAACTATGATTGCTATGTTTCACCACAGCAGACTTCAAGAGACAGAAAAAGCCAACAGGTGACCCAGCTTTCCAGTATCCCCCTATTGTGGAACTAACACTTTGGGGTGGATTGACCCTTTCAAAGGAGTATTATCCAGGTGATATGTTAAGAACACCAAGAAACAGAGGTACCTATGCTGGATTTGTCCATTATTTAAAGCTTGCTACCATTTTTAACTGTATTAAACACAGTAATATAATAAACAGGTCTTTAATTAATAAGGTAGACTGAAGAAAGTAATAAGCAATCAGTAATCATGAATGGTCTGGTAAAAAATATGTTGAAAAAGAGGCCTTTATTTAATAAGGTAGAGAACAATGGGTAGACCGCAGAAACGGATAGCAAGCAATTAGTAGATATAAATTATTGGTGTGCTAAAAATATGTTGAAATTGGATTGTTTGCTTTTAGTGGCGGCACCTTTTGCACCATGTTGCAATGTCACAGCGTATTACTATGTTTGGCATTCAGTTTGTTTGCAAGCTATGCGAAAAATGCTTATAGAGAAATAATCCAAAATGCAGCTTTAGTTTTTTTTGCCAAATGGAAATGGAAGA